>NC_022021.1:13981061-14014958 GCF_000317375.1 Microtus ochrogaster
AGGGTAATATTCTCAGACATCTTTTTTTTTTTTTTATGGAAGAAAATTTACCTGTAATGGCTGGTTTCTGCCAGAGGTGGTGGAAGAGTTCACTTGAGTCCACGTGGAGAGCCGGTCTGAAACAACTCAAAACGGAAATTTATCGTTCTGCCTGAGGATTTATAATGTGTGTGAAGAAGGTTATTTTGAATCAGACCAAATCTGCCGCTGTGGTGGTTCACACACACACGTAGCGGCTCGGGACCGGCAGGGGCGCGCAGGCAAGCGCACCCGGAAGCGCAATCTAAACCCCGGAACAGTAGCAGCGAGAGAGCGTGCCTGCTCGAGCTCGGGGAAGCTGCAGCGTGCTGGGCCGGGGAGTCGCGCTGGCAATGGCTGCACTAGGCTAATGAGCTGCCCGATATCGGATGCCGGAGCGCGCTGGGCCGGGGAGCGCGCACAGGGAGTCGCGTCTGTGTGGAAAGCTGTCCCCGCGCAGCTCCGCACTAGGTTCCCCCTTGCAGCGCTGGCTGAAACCGGGACCCGCCGGGCGGCTGTGGCCAGCGCTCAGGTGCTCGTGTGGGTACGGGGCCCCAAAGTTGGGTGCCAGGTGATGGCGGATCAAATTAATTCAGGCCAATTGGTATAATATAAAAGCAACTTTAATATAAAGGAGCACTCACACAACCGAAGTTCCAGCGATGCCCAGAAATAGGAGCCAGGAAGAAGGGGTCACCAGCGTTTGTGCACCCCAATTTATAGAGATTTTCCCGAGGCCGTCCCGCCCCCAATGGGCGGGCTCTCTCTACAGTGAAAAGATATGATATCTTGAAATTTGCAGGCAAATGGGTAGAACTAGAAAAGAAAAAAACATCCTAGTGAGGTAATCCAGTTCCAGAAAGACAAACATACTATTTACTCACTCAAGGTGAATCTTAGACATAAAGAAATCCACAACCCTGAGAAGCTAGGTAACAAGGAGGACCCTAATAGAGACATGTATGGATGCCCTGAGAATGAGAAATAGATAATATCTCCTTAGTACCTTGGGAGCATGGAGGAGAAGTGAAGGGGAGGGAGTAGGAGAACATGAAGGAACAGGATAGTTCCTGAGTTGAGGGAGAGCAAGGAAAGATATATCTTGATAGAGGCTCACTATGGAGTTAGCAAGAAACTAACTAGGGAAACTCCCAGGAATCCTCAAGGATGACCCCAACTAAAACTCCTAGCAATAGTGAAGAGGGTACCTGAACTGGCCTTCCCCTGTAATCAGATTGATGATCACCCTAGTTGTCATCATAGAACCTTCATCCAGTAACTGATGGAAGAAGATGCAGAGATCCACAGCTTAGTAGCTCAAGGAATCCAATAGAAGAGAGCAAGGAGGGATTATATGAGAAAGGTGGTCAATATCATGATGGGGAAACCGATAGAGACAGATGACCCAAACTAGTGGGTGCTCACTGAACTAACAGCTGGGGAACCTGCATAGGACTGAAGTCAACCATCTAAATATGGATGATAGTTCTATGGTTTGGGCAGTCTGTGTGTACAGTGGCAGTGGAACCAGGATTTATTCCCAGGACATGAACTGAATTTTTAGAACCCATTCTCTTTGCATGGATACTTTGCTCAACCTAAATATAGTGGGGAGGGCCTTGGTTCTGCCTCAAGGTGGTGTGCTAGACTTTGCTGAATCCCCATGGGAGGCCTTACCCTTACTGAAGAGTGTATGGGGAGTTAGGTGGGGTGAAGATGGGGGGGTGGGAATCAAGAAAAGGAGAGAGAGGAGGAGGAGCTATGTAAAATGAAAAAAAATCTTTTAAATGAAAAGCTTTATTTTTTAAAAAATAATTTTCAGTATAATGTTTTCAATATATAAAACGTCATTCTTTTGGACACTGAGACATGGCCATCAGCTTTCCTTCTGCCATATAGCAAGGCACTAGCTAAGGTCTATAAATGCATGTTAGCAGTTCCCTAAGAAAAACATCATTGATAGAAAGAAGGGACCAACATCAATTTGATTATCAATTACTCAACACATTTACTTTGCCTATCTTTGTGACAGAGACTAGACACTAGAATAGCAACTATGAAGGGAGTAGGTAATAATTCCTTCTATACAGCTGTAGTATTCATCATGATGTCTATTTTTATTTCATTCAAGGAATTTTAATTTTGTTATTTTATGTGTTACCTACAAATGTTAGAAATCTTATAGTTCCAGGGTTATGTGTGTGTGTGTGTCTTTCTAGAGAACAGCTTATTAAAATTGTTTTTTATTCTTCAAAATAGTTATGTTAGATCTGTATTTCTTAAGAAATTCCATTTACTTAGTGGCATTAACATGTACTAGAGGTATAGGCATTCTGGAAAGTATAATGAATTATCAATTAAGTCAGAGTTGAGCGTGTGTGTGTGTGTGTGTGTGTGTGTGTGTGTGTGTGTGTTGAATTCTGACATTTAGAAGATAGTTTTAATTTAGAGCTGGAAGTTATACGTTTTACAACAGATTCTATGATTTTATTGACTCAATTTTGAGCAAGTCATTTATCCTAAATCTCAGCATTCTCAGTGGATCGCACATTTTCCACAGATGTTGTACAAAATAAACACAAGTAAGTTATCAGTGCCCTGCAAACTGCTAGCTATATTTAAGAGATTCATGATACTTACCTTTCTAACACAAAAACTTAATTGCTTCATGTTTTAGGTGAAAATCATATAAAATATGAAAAATACAAAAACAGTCAAATTCCTAGGCATTATAAATTATGAACACGTAAAATATTGGCCAGTGAGACAGAGCAGCAAATTAAGGTGCTTAATACAAAATATGAAGACATGAATTTGACTCTCAAGACCCACAAGGAAAAGGTGAGAACCAGCTTCTGAAGGTTAGTCTCTGACCTCCACGCACATGCTGTAGGATATTTGCCCATGCACATACACACAAAATAAATAATAAGTCTATTTTTAACATTTTAAAAAGTTTTTGTTAACACATATGGATAATAAAGCAATTAGAAATTATTTTAATAGGTTTTAGAACATTTTTCTTTCTTGATGTTCACCGATCTATAATTAAGAAATAATGTAATTTGATAATATGAATTTTAACTCATTATATAGTAGTATTAAAAGGTTAATTAAATAATTATACTCTGACAATTTTCACTGATTTTAATTAAGAACCCCTTTCCTTTATCACCATCTTCAAGTTTCAAATGAATCTCATACGTCTACCTATGAGCACCTACTCTACCAACCCACTCTCTTACAACTTTTTTTGCCCATAATGGACATAAACTACCATTATTTCCCACTCCAATTAGCACAATTATCCCCAAAGGATTTGTCTTTGTTTGGCTCGCCTTTAATCCATTATCCAAAAATTAGAGGAAATAGAGTAAGTTGCATTACTCTTCTGTTGACATTCTCCCCTGGCTCCTCTCTAAGAGATAGGAAACATCCTAATTTGTCTGATGGGAGAGATTTATGAAAAATCTTCAGATTTTTCATCTTTGCATCAACCAACACAAATAGATGAGTATATAACCTGATAAAAGGTGGTATTTATTGCAGTATATCAGAAGGAAAGGCTCCAGTTTTCTGCTTAGTATTTGAAATTCATTTGGCAATTTCATTTGTAGATGAATTAATTGAAGGATGATGGTAATTTTGTGTTTGTGAATGAGAAGAAATATTAATATAAATATATGAAGATTACACATTCTATATATTAAGTGATGAACTAGCCATGAAAGCCTACAGGGGAGCCAGATCTGATTCCCAGCACCTACATAGATGCTGACATATGTCTGTAAATCCAGTTCCAGGGGATTCAACCCGTTCTTCTTGCATTCACAGGCAATGCATAGGTGTGTAGTACATGTAAGAAAAAGAACCCTCAACTCATGCTTATAAAAATAAGAAATTATTAAGGATAATATATACTATTTTTATATAAATTTTGCATGGAAGGCATTCTGCATCTAGCCATACTTAATATATGTGTAAAATACCAGCAGTTTTTGTCACTGATGCAGGAGACAACATTTTGTGTGAACTATGTCAATCCATACGAGTGTCTAGAGATGAGAGAAATGAAAACATCTCTCAATTTCAACTTAAACTTCATGTTTAGCACAGCTCTTTTTCTCTACTGTTAGCGTCACCCTTGACCACGGCCATCACCTCCAGATTTCAAAACCCTTAGGGAACAAAAGTTGTTTTACCCTAAAATAAATATTAAAATTAATTAAAAATGACCAGAATCCTCAATTAAGTCCCATGGGATCTTCTGATGGTTATATAATGTTGCATCATATAAATACTTTGAAAATATGTAACTAAATCTGGCATCAAGTCCATTCACAACCTTTTAGTCCTTGGAGCATTGGTCAGTAAAGCAATTAACACTTGAAGATCTATAGCCAAAAGTTTTTAATGGGGAAAAGAAATCAATGAGGTTTTGAGTCTCCTGAGCACTTTAAAGTTTCCAATTAAACATTGCAAAGAGGGTCAACATAATCTTAACTATATTGGCAAGATCAGGTTGTAAAAGCTGCAAATCTCAGTGTATTATCTTCCAATTATAAGTGTGTGTGTGTGTGTGTGTGTTACAGTTTAAACATCAAAAAGTTCAAGTATTTTTATGTAAATTCCATCATCATCTCATCTCACAGTGTCATACATCCAATTGTGGGTGTAGGGGGTGTGAGAGTGTAGGGGTGTGAGTGTGTAGGGTATGTGTCTGTCAGTCTGTGTGTGTGTTAACTAAACATAAGAATTTCACTTTTCTAATTTAGAGCTTCTCCACATACAAGAAGGAAAACAAATGGATTGTGGGTGTATCAATGGAAATATATTTGACATAGGCATGTAAACTGACTGTTTAGGATTCCTCTTGTACTCAAGAATCTTTTTTACCTCTGTCTCCACTTTCGCTTAGTTCTCACATTATCAAGAGGTTTTTTGTTTTTGTATTTGTTTTTTTAAAAAAAAATCTGTACAACAATTTTGGCTATTGAAGCACAATTTTTTGTGAAGCTGTATCAAGGATGATTGTGAGAAGGTGACATATCAGCAAAGACTCAAAGGAGCTGCTTCTCTCCCGACGCAGGTGAAAGTGGCTCTGAAGAGAAATGCTGAAAGTACAGCAAAAATTAGTTGTTCAGATTTATCTCTAGTCTTCCTGTTTCTATAATGTAAAGAAGATTATGCATGAAAGTCAGCACAAAATTGTTAATTAAAAAATTTGTTAAAAGTCTCAGAGAAAGAGATGTGTGCAGCCCCAGGAAAAGAATTCTATAATAAAACATTGTTATTGTTTTCTTAACTAAAATTTCCTCTGATTGATTATCTTTTCCAAAATCTGAGAAATCCAGCCTGGATGGCGTCTCAGAAGTCTTACATTTATTTCCCATGGGTGTGTGGAACAAAGAGAACTGGAATTTATCTGAATCATGAAACTAAGATAGAGCATAGCTGCATCTTTTAATCTCCTTGAAATGTTACAAGATTAGACATTAGTCCCAGGAGAGTGGAATGAACAGTTCCTTGGACTTTAGTGTCCAAGGCATAAGTAGGGTCTGGGCAGCTCACCTCCATGCTGCTCCATCTATCTGGTTGCCTGAGAATCCAAGTTTCTTCCTGTGTAAAATGTGTGAAATTTTAAAAAATGCAGTACTTTTTGAACACAGCATTTAATCATTCAATCATTTTTAGTCAACAATAGAAGTAATCATTATGTTAAATATTTTCCTTTAAATATTCACATCAAACACAGTTATAGTTGTTAAAAACCTTGTTACCTCGTTAAGAAAATCACATTTTAAACAAAAAAACAATGTTATAATGTATAGTGTATTTTGGTAATGTTTTCGTGGGTGTTTTCTACTATCTGTTGTTGTTAAAGAAAAAACAAAAGCCAATTTATTAAGACTATATAGTTTAGATGGCAGAAGCTGATACCAGTGCCAATAATCTATTCTCTATTCTCCACCATTTTATAGTCATTAAAGTTAATTTTCAGCTGAGCCTACAGAAAATCTAAAAAACACTCAGTATTTCTTACCTTCCTTGCAAACAGGTATTACCATATTGGTCTAAATTATGACAAATAGAGAAAAAGAAGAATGGACCTGAACAAATGTATAATTTTAGATTTAAAAGAAAGGCAGCCTGTCTTTCCTCTTCTTTCTCCTTGTTTCATGGAACTCAACCAGGATATGAAGGATCCATTGTGGAACAGAGACAGTCTTGATGAAGCAACAAGGTATGAGGGACATGGTTTCCCCAGCGGGTACCATTCCAGTTTTCATAGTTTAGTCCCTCAAATTATGTCCAAGAAATAAATACACTTCTTTGTATTTAATACACTGACTATCATTAAAGGTCTTTTTAAACACAGCTGTTGGATTGAAGCACAGAATTTATCCAGAGGCCAGTGGGAGTCAATGATAGGTGTTTCAGAATAATTTCATCAGTTTTCCATTTTAAATTTTTCTCAGTCTGGTATATAAAATTGAGAGATCACAAAATAAGAGTATAAGAGGTTTATATGCAGCATTAATTATGTGGCAATATTATGGTACAAGAATCCAATATAGAAGAAAGAAAGCTGGATCCATAATGATTCTCTAGAAACACAACTGTTATTAGGTGAGAATGTCATGTCAGAAAAAGCTCTGGCATTTTTCTCTCACACCCTGGATACGTGGTCGTGCTATAGGTGAACAGAGTACAATATGCTAATTCATTCAAGGGACTTCCCAGATTTTCTTTCTGTTAATATTACTTTATAGATTTTATAAACAAAATAGTACATCTATCAAAGGTGATTAAAATTCTGTCAAGGAGGTCATCCAAGACTAAAACAAAAAGTTTATCAGATTCAGCTTGATATGGAATAAGCCATCACAAAATCAAACATCGTAGAAGCAAATATAAGTTTGTCAGCCCTATCTGTGACTAAGATTCAGCCCGGACAGATAAGTTGCTGAATGAACCTGGATTTGCCACTAAGTATGGAAACTTGAGCAGTCAGCGTCTCTTCATCCTTGTTTAGAGAGAGATCTATTTATAGACGTTTCTGTCTCTAAACAAGTATAAAATACTCAAATCTACAACCTTCACTTGAATCACTGGGAACCAGAGTGCCCCTGAACCTCACCTTAGAAATGTTAGCATGCAGCTCTAAGACCCCGAATGATATTACAGAGAAAAACAGAGGCGGGAAAAAACGTCTTGGGAGTGGAAGGGCAATACAGTGCTAAGAATTAAGAGGTAGAGAGAGGTTGAAGAGGTATCATGGTGGCAGTGTACAGTCAGACAGGAACTAGTCTCTGGGTTCAATCCCCAGAACCAGAGGAAAAACATTAAATAAAAGGAGAGGTTGAATAGGAAATGCGACGGAGCTTAAGACTGAACAACTAAGGCTGCAATGACAAATCATGAAGTTTTCGGTCCTGAGAATTAACTGTGTCCTCTTGTTTGAACTGTGTTTTGCTTTCTTTTTTAATTTACCACTGAGAACATTCCAACTGAATCATGAAACCTCACATCACAGGCACACAACCTCAGTCTATCCATGGGAGTTGTACAAGATTAGACTACAGTGATCTCTACTAACCTTCTACTTAATCCCAGGTATCAATGACTAGCTAAATTTGAAAACATGTATAGGAAATCAGCAATCTGTTAATATTGATAATGCATAGATGGAATGTGGCTTTTTAAGTATCTTTGTGTTTTCCATACTATGTTTAAATACAGCAGCATCGATTCCATGGGATGTGCATAGATGCCTATCTACACTATTGACTTTTGTACAGGATGAAATAAAGAATTCTTAGGCAAAAGTCAACAAAAGATGACATGCCAGCATCATTTGACAAGGACGGTGGCCCCTCCTACATACACATCAATCACGGCAGAATCAGAAATGAATATACAGCCTTGTTCAGAAGTGTCTCACAAAATTGCTTTAGAACACTGAGCCATAAAGCTCTTAGCTTAATGAGTTGGTAACATTTTGCAGATTTGCTTAAAACACGTTGCTTTCCAGACTGTGTTAACAGACTCCAACAGTGCTTGCCAACACACTCATCCTAAACAATTACATTAAGATCCATAAGGCCGTGTTTACAGTTCTGAGAAGCGAATGTATTGTTAATGGGCCATAAACTATCCTCTGATTCAATGCTTTGGCTTTTTGAAATTTGTGTAATAGTCAATGGAAATTTTCCAACATCTACTTGGCATGCAAGTGGAATTGGCTTCAGGGAAATAAAGCTGAATGCTGAGAAGTATCCTTTCCACAGAGTTCTGATCTGATGTGACTTTTAATATAAAAGAAGAACAATTTAAGCAAAATTTTAAAAGATCATGCCTATATTTTCCAATAGTTTTACAGGCTATGGCAATGAGAAAATATCATGATACACCATTTAAAAATATCCTCTGTGTACAATATCCTCCATTTCTCCTCAAATGTTCTTTCAAATCTCTTGTGAAATAGCTGCATCAGTGAGCCCCAAATAGTCTGTGAACAGATATTCATTGCAACTTCATGCTTGTCAGGCCCGCTATTATCTGAGGCTATATTCTGGTTGCCAACCAAAGAGCTGAGCTGTTTAAACTACTGTTTCAAATCTCCCTTTGTAACTCTGACCGCTCTCCTGCCAGTTTTCCGTCTTTTTATCCTTCTCTTGTTTTCCTCTTTAGATTCTGCTGTCTGCATTTGTGCTTCATTCTCTGCTTATTCTATAGACAGCTTTCCTGTCTGGCTAATATTTCTCAGTTCTTTTGCCCAGATGGTTCCACTTTCTCTTACTGATAATTTCCATTTATCTCAATATGTTTTTAAAATTAATTTGCATCATGCTTTGCAAGCCTGTTCCTTGTTTAGCTGAACTTCCTTGATTTCAGCTGTTCTCTCAGCTTTGCAATTATTCAATTATTCAATCGTTTGACATCTATATATCATGACATACAACCATATATAAGAAATTATCATAATATTTAATTATTGCCATAACAGATAAAACTATTGTAAACTATAGGCATGATATTTCAATTTGCATAAGAAATTATGTCAGGCCTTATTCTATTTAAGCATTATATTATCTTGCTGATTGTCGAGATAACCCTGTGAGATAAATTCTGTCATTGCCCTAGCTTAAAGACAGAAAAGTCAAGCTGCCCAGGCTGAAGCAGGAGTGACAAATCCATCTACCCCACGTGTGTAGCTGATACATTGAGTCACTTTTGCTTACTTGGTGCTCAACAGCCTCTTGGCAGAGCAGGGTCCTAGGCGAATACAAAAATATCTAGAAGTAGGCATCAAAAAATTTTTCTCTTCTAACAGTAGCTATATCAAAAACAAAACAGCAACAGCCCCAAAACAAAAAATCAAAAAACAAAAACATCTTACCTTTTATGGCTCTCCTATTCATATGAGAAGTTGATGGGTAGTTACCAGTATAAATAAAAATTTTGCCTTTCAACAGTAACCCATCAAGAGTTTAGCATAGGGAAACATTTGGTGTTATTTTTGATATAAAAATGTTGAAGGAAATAAAGTGACAATAAAGGCCATGGGATTGTAAAAGCAGTTTATATTACTTGAAGAATAGTTATAACAGAATCATCTTCATAAAAGTCAGTCAAATAAAGTAAGAAGATAATTCTTCTAAATATCAAAAATATTTTGACTGGACAGGTTGTTTTCTAATATAAGACTTGACTTTTCTGTAAACGTCAAAGACTTTCTTATACATTTCAGTAATATAATCAAATAGTTTAGAAATCAGAATTACTCCAATGTATTTATTCTCTGAAATTATAATAGATGTTGCCAGGTGGTGGTGGTGCACACCTTTAATCCCAGCACTCGGGAGGCAGAGGCAGGTGGATCTCTGTAAGTTCGAGGCCAGCCTGGTCTACAAGAGTTAGTTCCAGGGCAGGAACCAAAAAGCTACAGAGAAACCCTGTCTCGAAAAAATCCAAAAAAAAAAAATTATAATAGATGTTAAAAGCCAGCTCTCTTAATAACTTTATAGATTTCTGAAAAAAATAAAAATAAAATGTCTGCATATTTTCACTTGATTGGACTTGTTAAACATTTATTAAAAATTTCCCCTTTATTTTGTAATTGTCTTGATTTATAATTAAGCATAGGTCACCACAAATAAATCTTTGTCTTCAGAGTGCAGTGTATACTATTACTGCACATATTACATATTAAAAAAAAATCTGTGTACACAGAAAAACCCAGAAATGGGTTTTTTGACAGTTTCATTCATAATGACCAAGACGTGGAACACAAAAACTGCTGTGTCTAGCTATGTCTTTTTTCTCCTTTATCTGGAGAACTCTGGTTTCTGCAACAATATTCAACTATTCTATCATTCAAACACGTCCCAGCAAATATTCATCTTCACTTCCTCATTCTGACACCTTCTGTCTCTTCACCTGCCTCTCTATTTTAGATTTTGTCGGTGATATTCACTTTGCACAAATTCTTTACTATTCTACGTATCTGTAACCATTGGTTATCTTCATTTGATATTTACTGTGTCAGGCCTCATTCTATTCAACAATTATGTTAACCTGTTGTTTGCCAAAATAACTCCATGAGATAAACTCTATCGTTTTGCCTAGCTCAAAGACAGAAAAATTTCATTGCCCAAGCTTAAGTAGAAGTAAGTGACAAATTCATCTATACAATGGCATATAGCTCATGCATTGTGCCAATTTTGCTTATCTGGTGTCCAGCAGCCAGTAGGGAGAGCAGATAAAGGGTATTCAAAAGAGAAAGGTTATTTATATGTTGTGCATCCTGAAAAGCTGAAGGATGATTTGGGAGAAACTAGATAAACATAACCTTTAGGACAGAGTGTAAAATCAATACCAAAGCTGTTCTACAAGTTTTTCTGAACAAAGGAGCAGCAGTTTTTATACACATGACATCCCTTGAGAGTTAGGAAACACAATAGAAAACAAAGCTATAATTTTGTTATTTAATCAATTTAATCAATTATGTAGAATTCTTATTTGCACAAATTAGTGCAGCATACATTAAAACCATTAACAAATGTTAACTTTTATTACTATTATTATTAAATAATACTTTTATTTAGTATTGACCCAGTATATTTTCTAGTATAAAATATAGGCATTTGCTGTTTTACTTTACCTTTACTTTTAAATTGTATTTATTAACATATGAATATGCATGTATATGCACACACAAAACACAAACTAAGGTTTGCATGTAGAGATCAGGGTCCCACTTTGAGGATTCAGTTCTTTGCTTCCTCCTTTAACGTGTTCTGCAGATCGAAATCGGGTGGCCAAGTTTGTATAGCAAGCACCTTCACTTGCTGAGCCATCTTGCTGCACTTACCTTTGTTTTTGTTACTGACTCCCTGTCTTTGGACAAAAATCTCCTGAACTTTCTATATATCTTCCTGTCTAACTTTCCCCCACAGCTTCAAAGTAGAGGCATGGCCTACGTGCAAGACTATTGGAAAATCTTGTTATCCGGGCACTCAGATTGTTTCAGTATAAGCAACATGACTAAAAGCAATGCTATTTGAACAATAAGCATTTATCTTGTACTTTTTGTAAACTGGCTGAGGCAAAAGAGTCATTCAGTTTAAATTGGAAAAAGGTAGGATTTGTAGCATCTAACATCACGATCTTGACATCCAGAAACTATATGTTTGAGATTGAAGTCATCTCCATAAGACAAAGCAAAAAAATACATGGAGATACTAGGTGGGAATAAGTGAGGTTCTAAAGTAAAATACATCATTGGTCTCCTTACACATTGGAGGCAATAAGTTCATCTGGTTTAATAAAAATTGACTGTTTTCTCATGCTTGTAACCAAGAAACTTCCTCACTCTGCTCTCCCTCACCATCTCTCCTACACCACACTTCTCATTTAGACTTTCTTTTCCTCTCTTCTATAGTAAGAAAAGATTCCTGATGGTTCATGAACTGGAAAGCTCTAGATAGCCTATTATTTTCAACCAAATCCTCTGTGTATTGTGTGCCACAGAATATCTAACCTGAGTAAATAGAATAGAGCACATTGGCCTTTTGGGGATAATTGATGTGAGCCTTCAAAAGAAAAAACTCAAAAGTTGAAATTGTTGCTTCTAACGAAATATGCAAACAAATGTGACCTACATTAATACGTAACTTATTTAGCTGTGTTATAACTTTGTTCTTTATATTAGGAAGAAGAATAAAAAATGGCCATAGAAATTTCTATGATATTCTGTTATATTGACTAGTGGTGTAACTTTAACTGCCCAATATATAAAATTTACTCTTATAAAACAGAAATATATTTCATATGTTATTAGTATATTTACAAAGATGTATATAATCTAGGACCATTTTCAGGAGAAAGTATATTGCTGCTACATTTCTTAAGGATAATTCTAGTATCCTTTCAGAATACTAACACCAAGTAGTAAGAATAGGTCACAGATTGAAATGGCTAAGCCAACACCAAAGAAAATCACCTTTAGTTGAAGTACACAGGGAAAGTAGGTGACTTAAGGACAAAAAAAATTACTTGGCCCATAATAGCCAATTTTGATAATATTTTTAAAGGAATTAAAGATAAAAGTCATTGCAGAAGACACATAAAATTTGGAATTTGTGTTGTCTGTTTCGCTGGTACAGGCTGCTTCCTGCAGCAGCTCCTCAGAACTCTGGATAGCTCCCAAAGTATCATTACCCCTGAATTACATTCAAGGATTTTTTTTTTATTCCAACCTGCAACCCAAGCATTCAGCTAGATGTCTGATTAAGCAATGTTTTCTGATCATTTAAATTATGTTACTAGTTTTTCTGAGGTCTGTGGATTAGCCATTAAAGACTTTTCAATTTGGCATCAAATCAGAACCATGAATTTGCCTCTTGGTCATCATTCTGTTTAGCACAAAGACTCTATTTACATCGGAATTATCTTACAGCTCTTATTTTACATTCCTGAAAGCATAAAGATGCAAAAGAATATTGATTAAAAAGTTCAATTTGATTAAAATATCAAAAGCTCAGAAAAAGTAGATATTAATCTATAAATTCATTACAAGTTGTAGTATATCTCCATAAAACATATTATATATACATATGTATATCATCATATATCAAAACAGACACAAACACTAATGTGTCCTACTTTCACTTCTGTGTCTGTGACAAATTACCCCGATTAGATGCAGGGAGAAAGGGGTTTATTTCACCCTACAATTTTAGACTATCGTCCATGGTTGTGCAGAAGTCAAGGCAAGAATTTCAAACAGCTAATTACATCAGATCCACAGTAAGGACATGAAGAAATGAATGCATCCATGTTCATTTGTTCAATTGCTTGGACTCTGCTCACTTGCCACCCTCCTGTACTCTTCAAGATGCCATGCTCAGTCAATGGTGACTCAGAGTGGCTAATTCTTGATGTATAAATTAACTTAATTAAGGCAATTGCCATAGACATGCCCATGAGTTAAGTCAATGTAGACAAAATCTCTTTGAGACTCTCTTCATGGGTGGTTCTGGGTTGTGCTAAGTTGACAATAAGATAACCATTACCTGTAATTCTAAAAATAGTCTATCAAAGTTAAATTTTAAAAATGGAAAGCAAAAGAGAACTAAAACATAATGATGAGAATAAAGTGTTTCAATTTATGGAAAACTTTATCTATGCTTTGTAGTAATGGGTGCAGCGGGGCTGCATCCCCAGAACCCCGGCCGCACCCCGGCCGCCTCCGGCTAGCTTTACCCAAAATAATTACACCGACACTGTATTCTTTTAATCACTGCTTGGCCCTTTAGCTCTAGCCCTTACTGGCTAATTCTGATATCCCAATCAACCCATTTCTAATAATCTGTGAGCACCGGTCTTACCGGGAAGATTCTAGCCTACGTTCATCCTGGGTCGGAGCTTCATCGCATGTATCTCAGAGAGCAGAGCTATACCCGCGTCCGCCCAGGAGCCGGGAGCATGGTGTCTCTCTGAGGCGTCTGCCCCCGAGAGGAGAGCTGTGGAGTCTGACCTCACTTCCTCTTCCGCCCAGCATTCTGCTCCGTTCACTCCTCCCCCTACGTTCTAACCTATCAGGGCAAGCAGCTTCTTTATTTAACCAATGGCCTTCCTCCATCAATGCTTATTTATACATATAATATACTAAAATGTAATACTCCAGGACAAGCTGCAAACTGTTACTAGGTTATAGAGGGACATTCTTTGGAATTTGTTGAATTTTTATTATGTATATGTATGCTAGCATGTACGTGTGTGTGTGTGTGTGTGTGTGTGTGTGTGTGTGTGTGTGTGTGTGTGTTACATGCCTGAAACTTACCAAGTAGACTGGACTGACTTCTCAGCAAACCCTAGGGATCTTCCTATCTCCCTTTCTCAGAACAAGATTAAAAGCACATACCATGATACCCAGCCTTTTTTTGAGGGGTCAAATCTATGTCCTTGTGTTTGCAATGCAAACATTTTACTAACTGAATTATATCCCCAGTCCCCTAAATATACACTTTCAAAAGTATTATTTAAAATAATATGCAGCTATGACCCAGCCATCTTTGATTAATAACTGTAGAAAGCTGCCATGAATCTGAGCCAGGAAAAGTTTTCTGTAACACATCATTACTTTTTAGTTCCTGTCTCTAATGCTTAATAAACAAATCAGATTAACTCACAAACAGAGAAACTAACAAATGCTGGTAATCAAAGTCTTTATTGCGACTCCTTGACACAAGTCAAAAAACTCCCCCCAACATTACTCATGCTTCCAGAGGAGTAAGCATGTGTGAAAAGAAAGGCACAGACATTTCTTGTAGAACAGATCATTCTGTGCTTAACATGGTTAAGAACTTCCTGTCAGAGAAATCAGTTGGCAGTGATTTCTCAGAACTGCCTCACACTGAGCACATAATTATTGCAGGATGACTCGCTCTCTCAAGAATTTAAACATTCTGAAAAGAAGCTCGTCCTATGTAGTATTGGTTGGTGGGATTATGGGGCCATGCCCCATAACCAAGAAAGCTCACTTTATCTCTAAGCATCGCTTAAAATTGAAATCTTATACTAAAGAAGGATTTTAACAAAATCGGTCATATATGATGTGTTCCTCAGACTTAGCTTTTGAGACAAGTTGTGAGTCCCAAATCCCCTTATTCCAAGAAAATATAAATTGATACTAAAGGTATTTATTTTTTTTATTTTTTTTATTTATTTTTTATTTTTTTTATTAAATTTTATTATTCAATTAAGGATCTCCGCCTTCCCCCGCCCGCCACCGCCTCCCATCTCCCTCCCCCTTCCCCGATCAAGTCCCTCTCCCTCATCAGCTTGAAGAGCAATCAGGGTTCCCTGACCTGTGGGAAGTCCAAGGACCGCCCACCTCCATCCAGGTTTAGTAAGTTGAGCATCCAAACTGCCTAGGCTCCCCCAAAGCCAGTATGTGCAGTAGGATCAAAAACCCATTGCCATTGTTCTTGAGTTCTCAGTAGTCCTCATTGTCCGCTATGTAAGTCCAGTTTTATCCCATGCTTTCTCAGACCCAGGCTAGACCAAGACCAGGTGAATTCCCGAAAGATCATCCCCATTGTCTCAGTGTGTGGGTGTACCCCTCGCGGTCCTGAGTTCCTTGCCCATGGATGGAAATAGAAAACACTATCCTGAGTGAGGTAAGCCAGACCCAAAAAGAGGAACATGGGATGTACTCACTCATATTTGGTTTCTAGCCATAAATAAAGGACAGTGAGCTTATAATTCGCGATCCTAGAGAAGCTAATTAGAAGGTGAATCCAAAGACAAACATATAGGCATCCTCCTGAATATTAACCTTCATCAGGCGATGAAAGGAGACAGAGACCCACATTGGAGCACTGGACAGGAATCTCAAGGTCCAAATCAGGAGCAGAAGGAGGGGGAGCATGACTAAAGGTATTTAATATCTGACAATGAAGACGGGTACACACAGGTATGAAACAATGACATCCTCAATAGGTAAATAAAAAAAATGAATTTCAGATACTCCATGGGAAGACAAACACCCAAAGTGTGAGATGAACCAAAATTCTCCACTAAAGTCTCCAGTCCTGTCAGAAAGACACCTGATAATTGTAGCAATGTTATCTCTGATGAGACTGAGCCTTATCTATACTTTGCTATCTCACATACTTTTTGTATTTCTGTGATTCATTCATAATCAAGAATTTATTGCTTTGAGATATAAAGCCAATTATCAACTGTTAAAAGATGTAACAGTCATTTCATTGATCTTTCCTTGTGATATTTTGCTATACTCATAGGCTACTGCCTGTCGTTATCAGAGAGGTTTCATCCAGCCTTGACAAGAGGGTTTGTGCCTAGTCTTACTGTAACTTACTACGCAATGTTCAGTTAATATCCCTTGGAGGCCTGCTCTTATCTGAAGAGAAACCAAGGAGAAGTGGATCTGGGGAAGAGAAGTGGGGGCATAGGATGAGACTGGGAGGAGTGGATGGAGAGGAAACTGTGATCAGGTTATAATGCGTGACAATAGAACAAGTAAAAAATAATAACTGGCTCAAAATACCAATTTAAAATTGTGATTTTACTTACTTTAACTAGAGAACAGTTCAATAACAAAACTCACGAGTATAACATACACTACAATAATCCTAGGAACTATTCAACACCTTTACTTGTTAACATAACACCATATTTAAATTGAGTTGTGTACTAGATGCCACTGCTTAAATTTCAGAATACAAAACAAGCCATTTTTTTTTCCTGTGAGGCTTTGCTGTTCTTTAGTGATCACTCTGACCTGTGACTTTCCAAAGCAACTGTTGGGTGTTACAACAACTTACAATGTTTATTCATTATGCTCATCTCTATGTGTAGGAGGGAGAGAGAGAAATCTTTCTGTTTGATGTGCTTTCTTTAGACAGTTACAGAACTCATATGTCCGTGCAGCTTTTGAATTCCAGCATATTAAGTTATAGTAAAACATTACAAAATATATTCAAACTTTTATAATACTCTTATTTTGCCTTTATGCATTTTAATTAAAATAAAATGAAATTATATCACTTTACACATTCCCTTACTTCCCTTAAGCCTCTTCCACATAGCCTCTCTTCATCCCCTTCCACGTCCCTGCCTCTTTTTATGTCATTTTTTGTTGTTGCATATATGTATGAGTATAACTTTAATTGATAAGATTATATTTTAAAATTGAATATCCTGTAGTACAGTTGACCCAAAAGCATTAAGTAAATGTGAAATCAACAACAACTTTATTGAGTATTTTATTGAGTAAAAAAACGTATCAGGGACAGGCTTCCTCTAGTGGCGTGAGTCTCAGACTGGACCAATCACTGGTTGGCCACTCCCACAATTTCTGCACCACTTTTACCCCAACACATCTTATAAGCAGGACAAATTGTAGGTCTAAGGTTATGTGGATGGGTTAGTGTCTCAAGCCCTCCACCGGAATTCGTGCCTGGTCACAGGAGATGGTCAGTTCAGACTAAGTTTCTCCTAGTGTTAGGACTCTTAGCGAGGGTTGCCCTTACAGATGCTTGAGAGCACCAGGATCCAGAGGTTGGCTGTCTCAGAGATCTAGATTCTATCGAAATACAACTGCCAATAAAAGTCGATGCAATGATGCCTAATGATATTCTGCCATGCTCATAGATTGGCGCCTAGCCCAATTGTAATCAGAGAAGCTTTATCTAGCAACCGATGGAAACAGAAACAGAAACCAACAGCCAAACATTAGACAGAGCTCAGGGAATCCTAAGGAAGAAGAGAGGGGGAAAGGATTGTAGGAACCAGAGGGATCAAGGACATCACAAGACAACCCACAGAATCAAGTAACCTGAGCATACAGGGCTCACAGAGACTGGACAGAAAATCGCGGAGCCTGTATGGAACTGACCTAGGCCCTCTGCATATATGTTGCAGTTGTGTAGCTTGATATTCTTGAGACTTCAAACAGTGGGAACAGCGCTCATGTCTGACTCTTTTCCTAACTTTTGGGATTCTATTCCTCATACTGTCTCTTTCAGTCCTAGTGCTAAGGGAGGAGCCTAGCCATATTGCCACTTGATGTGCCCAGCTTAGTTGATATCCATGGGAGGCCTGCACTTTTCTAGATAGAAATGAAGGCAAAGTGGGAAGGGGGAGAAAAGAAGGAGGGGAGAAAAGATAGGAGGAGGGATGGGAAACTAGTCAGGATGTAAAATCATAATTAAAAATCATTAAAAAATAGATGTGTCACTTCCATTGTCATTCCAAGGATTTTGTAAATAGTCATACATGATGGAGGCTACATTAGAATATTTGTTTTTTAGCATAAATTACATATTTGAACTCAATACTTTAACAGGAAGAAAAGTTCAGCTCTATAATCTCACCTGAAAATCATTTTCTCTGTTTCAGATAGAATTACAGCACTTGGAGGGTCGGAATTCCTGACATTTAGTATTTGCCCCGCACAATTACTCACCGCCCCATCTGTGGTGATTTTTGGGGGGGCATAATAGTGGAACTGTCTAAAGCCACCATGACTGCTACTTTCTTCCAAACTCAATGCGAAAGTGGCCAGATGTTTGAAAGGACAGACTTTTGCTAAGCTCTTCATAAACCCACTCTTCCAAGTACCACTTCTCAAGCTCAAGGAGAAACTCAGTGGCCGAATACTTATGCAGAATGAATAGGATATGGATTTCATGCCAGCACTACAAAAGTTTTTAGCCTTTTTCCATTGTCTGCTCTTTAAACAGTGGAGTGGCAGGCATGTGACTTCACCTACAGAGTAAGCTAATAACTCTGAATTATTTCATTCTAATCCTGTTCTACCTAAATTACTTCATTCTCTTTTTTATTTTAGCACTATTTTCTTCTTTTCTACCTATACTATTGAACACTTATATTATGACCTTTCATTTTATGTGTTTGTGAATATTTATATTCTGTCTATATATGCCAGGGTTATAATCTTAGCTTTCTAAATTATGCACTATAATATTTTATGTTTAGTAAAACAGGCTAAGTTGAAAAAAACTGGTTTTCAGTAATTAGTACACTTTGATTAAGATTGCTACGATAACTAATTTTACTTTGTATATTTTGTCTCAAAGACAAATATATTTATTTCAAAATAGAGCACTTCATTTGGCAGTGGTGTGGACTAGAGGAATGTGGCTGACTGTGTGCTATTGCTTCTACGAGCAAAACAAAAGACTGGACAACAGAAACTCAGAGAATGAAGTGCGTTACATTAGACACCGGTTCTTCAGGTACATATATTTAAGAATGAACCTCTGTGCTCTGCCAATTTTAGTGTGACTTTCCTCAGCGCTTCTTGCTAATGTGCATATTAGAGCAGAATATACAGTTGAGGCTTATAGACATTTCTTTCCAACAAGATTTAAGTCATCTTATACCAAATTGCCATGTATTTGGAGTAGTATAAAGAATTCGGTGATGTGTTCTCAGATTTATTTGGGAAGCTCTGAAACCAATAATTAGATATGTGAATTTAAATAAGACACATAGTCTTCCTGAGTCACAGTTTTCTCATCTAAAAAACTGAAAATAACACCCAGTATACAGTGAAGAGAAAATAGATGCTAGTTTTTCTGTGTTGTATTCTTTTCCTTTTTTCCTCTTCCTTCTCTTTCTAGGCCACAATGATATATTTGGACACTCATATGTTGTATGAGTTACCAAAGGCAAAAAACAAATATTTTTATAATCTGAATGTAAATCATAGGCATTGGGGTTATTTTAATATTTATTACCTATTATAAAGTAATATTAAAGTTCAACCTATGATCACCATATTGAAAATGGTAATATTTATTCAATCAGCTCTCTTATCAAGAAATAGTAAAGGCAATGAGAAATATCCATGCAACAGAAAGACTGACACAAAGATGGACCCATGTAACATGATTTACTGGTGCAATGAATTAATTTTCTAAGTGTGCACAGTGCACAAGCCTTTACACCAAGTGCTAGAGATAAAAGATTGATGTGAACAGGTCATTTGCCTCAGGAATCTAATGGGTTAATGGAAAATTGACATGCAATCAGGTACCTCTTAAAGTTCGTGTACAATACTATGATGGTATGCAAGCAGAACAGTGCAAGTGTATTTAGTTTAAGGCTTGAACAATAAATGCTTCTAGTAACTACCCTTTACTGCTGAATGAAAGGTGATGTAACTCTCACAGCTTGGAAATGAAGAAGCTTCCAGAATTCAGTGTTTTACACAAGGTCACTGTGCTTAAACAAAGTCCCAAAATCAAATGTAGCTACTAAACTAGTGCTATTTCTCAAATGATCAAGGCCTCAATTGATACTATATGGACCATGTTTCCTATATGACATTTTTCTTATTATGGGATCATATCTTCTGTTTAAGGACACATATACACTGTCTAGTGTTCACATATATCTCTTCAAATATTTGTCATTCCATCATAGCAGTATCTTTCTTAAAGGTATTATAATGTTGCAGCCCTGGCTGACCTGAAACTTTCTATGTAGACCAGGTTGGAACCCACAAAGCTCCTCCTGCCTCTGCCTCACAATTGCTGGGATTAAAGAAATGTGCCAGCACATCTAGTCATAGCAATAGCTTTCAAAATGTTCTGATAGCCTGTTTAAGTGTATAGCACATCACTCTTACATAGTCACCTTTTTTGTTTTTAATGCTTTGAAGATTTATTTTTCTTTTATGTGTGCAAGTGTCTTGTCTACATTCACATATGTATACCATATGCAGACCTACTGCCTGCAGAAGTCAGAAGAAAGTATCAGATCCCCTAAAACTAGAGTTATGGATAATTTCAAGCTGCTGTGTGGGTGTTGGGAACTAAACCCAGATCCTCTGTAAGAGCGACAGATGTGCTTAGCCACTGAGCCATTGTTTGAGACCCATTTACTTGCATTTTTAAGTTGATCTTTGGCAATGTCAAGATGCTGCAGTACTATTTTTTTGTATTTAGTATAAAAGGAGTATAGCAAGGAGACTGCTTGTTCATCCTGGCTGCCCAGAACCAAAATAATCACACAGAAATTGTATTAATTAAAACACTGCTTGGCCCATTAGCTCTAGCTTTTTATTGGGTAACTCTTATATTAATTTAATCGATTTCTATTAATTTTTATATCGCCACGTGGCAGTGGCTAACCTGCAAAAATTCTAACTGGCATCCATGTAAGGCAGAGGATCCATGGCTTCTCTCTTCACCTCTTCTTCCCAGCATTTCGTTTAGTTTTCCTCGCCTAGCTCTGTTCCCTTATAGCTCTGCTATAAGCCCAAAGCAGTTCCTTTATTAACCAATGAAAGCAATATATAGACAGAAGGACATCCTACACCAAAGGAGCAATAGAATTACCATGTATAACGCTGAAATATCAATCTTAATACACCACCATAGAATGCATGTTTACCTCCTCTCAGTTACATGAACAAAATTTTTCTGAAGAAAAGGACTACAGAATACTTTATATCTGAGCTTAATCTTAAGAACACAATCAGTGAAGACATGATTTCTGGATAGGCAAATTGTCTAGTGAGCCTCCTTCCCAAAGGAATATTTTTAGCTCCAACTGCTGTTTCTAATACACTGAATTGTGTATGGTGCAGACCTGCATATAGTGAACTAATAAATACTTCTGTTACTCTCCTTAACAAACAGCTTTATGTGAACATTGGTCATTCATGTAGAGCAATATCCCAATAGACCCTCCCAAGTATTTGCTTTAAAGCAAAAATTCAATATGAGCTTTTGAAAACTGGAGACATTCTTCCCACCTCAGAAATACTATTTTGTGAAATAATAAATTTAAAACCTGTGACATTATACAGTTTTTCCAATATTTAGTAGAGCTACTTCATTCCCCATGGATTTTCTGTGACAATGAATATCATTTCCATCCACTTCATATTTGAACAATTCTTATGAGGAAGAACAAGGAATGAAAATAAGGATTCTGTGTACTTAAGGCATTTCTTACAGTAGAGATATCCTATAATTGAAATTAAAATTTCATTATAATTCTAAATGCAAGCTATGATTATGGACTGTGAAAGCTTTCTTTGAAGCCATAAACATTGGTGTGATATCCTTACATATTGTACTTGCCCACATATAGATGGCATTTATTTCCTGTGAATTATAAGATAAATCCACAGTAAAAGAAGAATGAATAGGAAGTAGAGTTATTTGCATTTTTGCAACTCTGTAGAAATGCAAATCCTAATCTGGCAATTATGTACTCCAGAGACCCATGGGATACCATATTGAGAAGCAGCATCCAAAGTTTC
The DNA here is from genome assembly GCF_000317375.1 of Microtus ochrogaster. Classification (NCBI taxonomy): domain Eukaryota; kingdom Metazoa; phylum Chordata; class Mammalia; order Rodentia; family Cricetidae; genus Microtus; species Microtus ochrogaster. The sequence goes on from NC_022021.1 coordinate 14,003,416, forward strand.
CAGTTATCAACTAGAATGACATTTTTCTCTTCTACCATTGAGTTCTTTTTATACAATAAAAATTCTTTCGTTGTTGTTTGTAGCACTTCTTTTCTATTCAGTGAAAAAATTTAATAGCATAAATATATTTCCCTATTTAAATAAATTAATACTTTATATACCTATTGGGCAGTATATAATGTCAGCTTGAGAAACAGAAGCACAGATATTTGATAACACTACTGATGTATACACTGACAAAGTCAGCTTCACGAAACGGTTGTTGTCAATGTTTGTATCCTATTCTTAGGGAACACGCACATGGAGGTGTTGACAGGATTGGGTTGAGTACTGCTAGCCTTGTCCTCCAGCCTTTCACACTCTCTCTTTTGTACTGCTTAGGATGTAGGTCTGGGCAGCAGCAGCAATGCCTCCCAAAGATGTCAAAGAGGAAGAAATATTAAGAAATGGGTCCTGAAGACTCCCTTTCATTCACCTACATTATTTGAATTAGATAGTTCTTTCTGGACGAGCTGTTTCTCAACATCTCTTAGAAGAAAGGGGAAATTTAAGAAGTCAGAGAGCCTAAACAGAAGTGGGTTACAAGTAAGCTGGTGAGCTACCAAAGGGAAAGAAAGGCAAAGCCACTATGGCTGCCAGAAAAGAAACTGAGATAAAAAAGGAGAGGAGAAGACATTTAATTAATATAATTAAGGTAATTAATTCTCATCTTTATGGAAATTTTGTTGAAAGTAATGATAGAGTAAATTTAAATATAATTCTCCTGTCATTTTCTGTCCAGAATCTTCTCCGGAGTAATTATTATCAAGAGGATGTTGTTGTCATTGAGAGAAAAGTTATTCACTGTAGAGGACCATCCACAGAGATGATGCTGAGGAACTTGAGTATTGTGTACCAAATGTCAGAAATAAATCCGAGTTTGTCAGTGTGTCCAAGGAAACAATAATGTCCTATTGTTTAGAAACAGGTGCAAATAATGCAGAAATAAGGGTGATAGGGGACACACACACTCACACACATACACATTCACACACACACATACATGTTTCTATTTGTGTGCTGGTTCTTTTTTCTTTCTTTCTTTCTTTTTTATTTATTTATTTTATTTTATTTATTTGTTAAGGATTTCTGCCTCCTCCCCGCCACCACCTCCCATTTCCCTCCCATTTCCCTCCCCCTCCCCCGATCAAGTCCCCCTCCCTCATCAAGGCCAGCTGGCCCGGGTCTGAAAAAGCCTGGGATAAAATCAGACTTGCTGAACATAGCAGACAATGAGGACTACTGAGAACACAAGAACAATGGCAATGGGTTTTGATCCTACTGCATGTACTGGCTTTGGGGGAGCCTAGGCAGTTTGGATGCTCACCTTACTAAACCTGTGTGCTGGTTCTTAAATGTGATACAAATTAAGCCACAATGAATCAAAAATACATACACTTGTATAACTGCCCTATGTACTATATTTTCAACATTATAAAGTGTGCTTTATAATGAAGAGGAGACACATATCTACAACAACTTAGTGATACTATTCAAGACAACACAGGAAACTGGAGAAAAGCTGCCTCCACTTTCTGATTGCCCACTATGCAGTGTAATTCACCTTAAATTACAGGTTTAATGACAGGACCTGTATCTAATCCAGTATAACCTCAGCCTACATTTCGTATGAATTTGAAAGGCTTTCCAGAAGGTTCTAAAAAACTAAATTTATAGAATGACTTAAAATATGAGCAAAAGCACATATATATATATATATATATATATATATATATATACCTACATATATGCATTTATGTATATATTTCTCTAGGTTTAAACTCAGAATCCAAATGTTACATGAGTTACCCTCCTGAAGTTAATATCATGTTACCAATTGTACCCACTGACAAGAGATTAGGAATACATTGAAGAAAAAGAAAACATCAACAGAAACATGATATTCTAAATTCAAGCCAAATTTTCCTTATTTTTTATTTCAGTTTTGCTTTGGGAAGTGATGTTTATTTTGTTAATATTAATTCCATAGCATTAATTGGCCACCTTTGCTTTACTTTCCAAACGAATGAGTTCTATACACAGCTTAACTCTTTTCAACTTTTTTTTTTTTTTGACTTTCCCATCTGTGAGGAGGAAATCCATGCTTTAGCAAGAACCCCAATGTGTAACTCCTGCTGAGTGGAGAGCATGGCACACCTTGTTTCTCTGTCTGCTCGCTGAGAAGTAGTTCAAATCACAGAGGCAGCTGGCCGTAGGCTCCCAAAAGCTATTACTATAGATGACTCAAAACCTTAGTATCACTGGGAGGCTTCACTCTTCAGGGAGACCCTGAGTCTTGCTGAAGGTCAAGGCCATCACCAGGGCCCTATCCCTTCCTGTGGTATCTCCCTGCAGTCACAAGCTTTAAGGACAAACTTCACGAGGGACATCTTCATATGCAAATCTTAGGTCAAAAACAGTGCTCTGACTTTCATTGCTGCCAGTGGTGCTATCTTGTTTCCCTTGGCTCACCAGGAAGTCTGCTGAACCAGATAAAATGCAGGGATTTGATTTGATAAAATGACTCACCTCTCCAGTGTAAGCATCACAATTTCCGTGCACCAGTAAAGATCAGATCTTTTTATTTAAGCATTATCTTGAAAATGCATTTTAATTGTCATAACTGAAAACTGTTCTGAAAGGAAAAAAATCAAGGTGTGCCCAGAAAATGCCTTTCATTTTATTGTATAAAGATTTTAAAAAGGCAGGTGACAGAGCTAAGAACAAAAGTTATTCATGAGGCATACAAAAGACCCAAGTTGTTCTGTTGTTTTTGGAATAGAGGGTGTTTATTTTTATTTCTATTTTCTTTTGTTGTTGTTGTTGTTGTTGTTGTTTTGTTTTTGAGATTTTTGTTCCAATGGAGAGTCAATACAGGCAGGCTACTACAATGAGTTTTGTAGTAAAGGACAAAGATTAGGATCATTCTTAAGTATAAAGAAAATGCAACATTATATAGACAATAAATAGTAAGTGGACAAACACCATTTGGGTAATGGGGGAGGTGAGAAACCTGAACTAAGAGAGAGGAGAGGATTCTGGCTAAATTGACATCTTGGAGATTTTGTTAAAGCTTGGAAACGCAGAGATGAACACAAAGCTCAAAAGTTGGAATCTAACCAGAAAAAATTTCAAGAGAGTCAGTCTAGAATCTATCCATGAAGAACTTTCAATGATGTTGATTAAAAGAATACCATTAGATCAGCCCCACCGTCACAGTGGGTGGGTACACCCCTTGCGGTCCTGACTTCCTTGCCTATATTCTCGCTCCTTCTGCTCCTCGTTTCGACCTTGGGAGCTCAGTCCAGTGTTCCAATGTGAGTCTCTGTCTCTATCTCCATTCATGCCAGATGAAGGTTCTATGGTGATATGCAAGATATTCATCAGTGTGGCTATAGGATAGTTCAGGAGCCTTCTCCTCAGCTGCTCAAAGAACAAGCTGGGAACATCTCCTTGGACACCTGGCTCTAATGGGAACTCACTAAGGCCAGCTGGACTGGGACTGATGGAGCATGTGATCAAATTGGACTCTCTGAACATGGTGGACAATGAGTGCTGACTGAGAAGCCAAGGACAATAGTACTGGGTTTTGATTCTACTGCATGTACTGGCTTTGTGGGAACCTAGTCTGTTTGGATGCTCACCTTCCTAGATCTGGATGGGGGGGGGACCTTGAACTTTCCACAGGGCAGGGAACCCTGACTGCTCTTTGGACTGGAGAGGGAGGGGGAAGGGGAATGGGGGAGAGGAAAATGGGAGGAGGGGAGGAGGGGAAAATTTGTAATAATAAAAATTAAAAAAAGAATAATAATTTTGTCTTCGGATCTCTGTCTGGCAGTGAAAGTTTAACATTTTCAGTTGATTTCAACCTAGCCCTCACACACACATACACACATGTACAGACACACAGGCACATGCATGCATGCACACGCACACAAACACACACACATGCACACACACACTAACGCAGCACGTATTCACACACACACACACACACACACACACACACATATATATAATTTGATATATATGCCTTATTTTTACTAAGAATTTTAGACTTTTAAAATGCTCCATGGTTAGATGAGAGAGACAGACAGAGACTTTTTAATTCCTTCTTTAAATTAAACCAATACTTTATTTATCCTTTAAAAAATGCCTTTAGTTTTACAGACTGAGCTTGTGCAATTCACATAATTAACATAAATAAATAAAAAAGCAATGTGATGGGTGAAAATTATTGGCTTCCTTTAGCAGATGGTACTAAACAGAAGATAATTGGCATCATCATTCTTTACATCACATAATCACAGTTTCTTTAATGACCCCCTAAGAAAGAAGGGAATCAACGGTGAATATTCCCATGGTTCTATTTCTACTTAAAACTTTTAATAACTGACTCCTCTTTACTGGTTAAACTCATCACTTAGTTCTCCAAACAGTAAGTCCAGGTCACAGGTAAGATGTGAACAATCCACTCCCTCCTGAGGCTAGAGGAGGTCAGTAAGGTTTCAACAAGACTTGGAGGATTTTTCCACCTTTTCTTGTTATCTTTTTTGTTGTTTTGCTTTTTCCTTGCTTGTTTTGTTTTTGTTTTTTGAGACAGTATTTCTTTGTGTAGCTTTGGCTGTCCTGGACCTAGCTCTGTAGACCATACTGACCCAATCTTACAAAGACCCACCTGCCTCTGCCTCCCTAGTGCTGGGATTAAAGGTGGGCCTTTGCCACCCAGCATTGTTGGTCTTTATCATTCATATAATTTTCCCCATATGTTTGCAGAAAACCAAGGAGAGGGAGTAATTTTTAACAAAGAAGTTTCATTTTTTGCTTTCCTTTCTCTCTCTCTGTCTTTCCCCTTCTTGAGCATCCTCTTCCCTCATGTTCTCCTCCTCTCTTCCCTTCTTCCCTCCCCTTCCCCTTTGGCCCTCCCTTCTCCCTCACCTCCACTCCTAATCCCAATTTTCTTATGAGATCTTGTCTGTTTCCCCTTCCCAGAGGGATCCATGTTTGTCTCTCTTAGGGTTCTTCTTGTTACGTAGCTTCTCTAGGGTCATGGAGTATAGACTGGTTATCCTTTGCTTTACATCTAATATTCACTTATGAGTGAGTACATACCATGTTTGTGATCTTGGTCTGGGTTACCTAACTCAGGATGGTTTCTTTCTAGTTCCATTCATTTGCATGCAAATTTCAAGATGTCATTGCTTTTTACCATTGAGTAGTACTCCATTGTGTAAATTTACCACATTTTCTTTATCCATTTTTCAGTATAGGGGCACCTGGGTTGCTTCCAAGTTCTGGTTATTGTGAATAATGATACTATGAACACAGTTGAGCAAATGTCCTTGTGGTATGAGTGTACATCCTTTGGGTGGTATTTCTGGGTCTTGAGGTAGATTGATCCTAATTTTTTGAGAATCCACCATACTGATTTCCAAAGTGGCTGTACAAGTTTGCACTCCCACCAGCAATGGAGGAGTATTCCCTTTACTCGGCCATTACAGGGCTAGCAAGAAACATGGCACTCGGGAAATTCCTGGAATTTATAAGGATGACCCCAGCTAACACTCTAAACCACAATTGAGAGGATGTCTAAATTGGGTCAAGACCATGATGGTGATAACCACAGGTGCAGCTGACCTGAGCTACTGAGAGCTTACTAACACTGCTTATCACCGTCATTGTCTTGATCCCTTTGCTTCCCCTAATCTTGTACTGGTCAACAGTAGCTCGGACCAGTACTTTGCTGTAGATATCACTGCATCTGCTTCCATTGGTTGTTGGATGAAAGTTCTATGATGATGATTAAGGTAGTCATCAATCTGATTACAGGGAAGGTCAAATTAGGCATCCTCTCCTCTGTGGCTTAGAGGATTAGGTGGGGTCATCCTTGTGAATTCCAGGGAATTTTCCTAGTACCATGTTTCTCGCCAGCTCTCTAATGGCTGATGAAGGAGAACGTACATAGAACCAAACTTGGACTACTAAATGTAGGGGACAGCTGTGAGGCTTGACCAGTCTGTGGGGTCACTGAAAGTGGAACCAGGATCTATTCTAGTGCTTGAACTGATATCTTGGAGCCCATTCTCTTTGAAGAGTTACCTTTCTCAGCCTAGATAAAGGGGAGAGAGCCTTGGTCTTGCCTGGAAGTGAAGTGTCAGACTTTATTGATTTCTCCCATATGAAGTCTTACCCTTTCTGAGGAGTGGGGTAGGGTGGGGGAAAAGGTGGGGCAGGAGGAAGGGAAAGAGTGGGAACAGGGATAACTATGGAAAATGAGAAAAGATTGCATAAAAAATTATCTTAAAAAAAGAAGCTTCATTTTTTTTGTTTTTATTTTATTTTATTAAAAATTTCAGCCTCCTCCCCGCCTCCCTTTTCTTTCCCCCTACCCCTACTCCTCATGCCCCATGCCCCACTCCCCTCCCCTTCCCTCTCCAGTCCAAAGAGCAATCAGGGTTCCCTGCCCTGTGGGCAGTTCAAGGTCCTCCCACCTCCATCCAGGTCTAGGAAGGTGAGCATCCAAATAGGCTAGTACATGCAGTACATGCAGTAGGATCAAAACCCAGTGCCATAAAATGTTTGTATGTAGGCATCTAGTGAATGCTCCATGTATTCAGATGTGCCCTGAGGCCAGAAGAAGGTGTCCCCTCTTCTGTAATTTCAGGTAATTGAGAACTGCCTGACAGAAATATCGTGAATCAAGCTCAGTTCCTCTGAAACAGTCACACATGCTCTTAACCACTAACCTATGTCTTCAGCCAAAGAGATTCTGCTCTACTGACATTGGGGAGTTCCTGGTAACATTTTGAAAAGATAATAAATGATTGCTTTAAGTTCTAGAAAATGCATCTTAATTTAATTTTCCCCAAAGAATCCACTGGGGCTTCTTCAGTTGTGGAATTCAGTTTTAACATTTCTAATTTAATGAAGTCTGAAAAGATCATCTCTTCAGTATTCCTTATTCTTCATTAAAGTGGCTTTTTAAATTAAAAAAATCATTTCAAACTTACCACAAATAAACCAGTGATAGCCTATTTTGTGACAGAGGCCTGTAAGATCTGTCTACTACAGGACAGTTCACTCTGTATAAATTGTTCTTGAATTCCATGAGTCAGACATCAATTTCTAGTCACTTCAGAAGATCTGAAGTAGGTCGCTGCTGTAAGCTCTCTCCCCTACCATGTTACAAAAACATTCATTGTTTTTGATGAGACAGGCTCTCATTATGTAGCTCTGGTTGGCCTCAAACTCACAGAGGTCTACCTGCTTCTGTCTTCTGAGGGCTGAGATTAAAGCTGTATGTCACCACACCAAGCCTTGTTATTTCCTTTAAATATTCATTCCTCATTTAGCTTTATTTGGTGAGTATGTTATGATAAACACAAGTAATTCTTAAGCAAAAGATGGTACAATAGGTACAACTGGATCTTTAAAAAGTTAATAATGTGAAATAAATTAACACACAATAGTGAAATGAAACAAAAGATTTTGTTTTTATTTCATACACATTTAGTTCAATAAGACAATGTCTTTTTGTTTGTTTTACTGAAATAATTTTTATAAAATATATTCTAAGCATGATTTAATCCCCATATCTTACCATAGCTGTAAATATTCATGGTCATCATTTATATTCGCTAAGCATCTAATGAGTACTTGACTGTAAAATAAGTAACAGAGATTTTTAGGGAAAGTAGAGTTCTACTATTGTTCTCTGTGAATCTTCTATCTAAAGCAACTCAATTCAAGGGTAGGTATGTCCAGTAGGGTAATATAACCAGACACTGGTTCAATCAGGAGAGTAATAAATAACAGGACATTTTAGGTGATTCAGTAACTATGAGAATGGGAGAGGGCTTTAGAAATGATCTGGTTTCGTTGTCCTTGATTTTTTTTATTAAAAATTTCCACCTCCTCCCTGCCTCCCTTTTCCCTCCCCCTCCCCCCACACCCCACACCCCCACTCCCCTTCCCCTCCCTGTCCAGTCCAAAGAGCAGTCAGGGTTCCCTACCCTGTGGGAAGTTCAAGGTCCTCCCCCCTCCATCCAGGTCTAGGAAGGTGAGCATCCAAACAGGTTAGGCACCCACAAAGCCAGTACATGCAGTAGAATCAAAATCCAGTGCCATTGTCCTTGGCTTCTCATCAGCCCTCATTGTCTGCCATGTTCAGCGAGTCCGGTTTTACCCCATGCCTTTTCAGTCCCAGTCCAGCTGATCTCGGTGAGCTCCCAATAGATCAGCCCCACCGTCTCAGTGGGTGGGTGCACCCCTCGCAGTCCTTACTCCCTTGCTCATGTTCTCCCTCCTTCTGCTCCTCATTTGAACGTTGTCTTTGATTTTTAACAAATAAACTGAGGCTTATAGGATGGAGAACTTGCTTCATCATGGTCAGTTGGCATTTCAGCTTGATGCCCATATTTGTTTCACCTAAATGAGATCCCTATACAGATGAAATTCTTCTGGTCAGTCTCCATGATGCTTTGAAACAAAGTCTTTTGAGTTTTTCACACACTCACAAACACACACACACACATATGCATGCACACACATGTATATAACGTGCACTCACACCATAATACAGTAATAGAGAAAAATCACAGTATATAGTAGACAGACACATACAGAAAAGGAAAAGTGGAGGCAGTTCTGAACTTCAGCTGAATAGGTATCAGCACATAGTGGAATGGAATGCAGTGTGAATCCCAAGAAAAAATGCTTCTGAGGCTTTTGATTTTTTTTCCTTCTGGCTCTCAGTTGCCTCCCCTGCAGCAGCATTTTCCATAGGACATGAGCTTGTTTGTAGTTGAGTAGTTCTTTAAAACTGCTTTCTGATAACAACAACAACAAAAAAAAAAAAAATCATGTGCAGACTTCTGGGTCCAAAGACTTTATCACTAATAACATTCCTGAACTTAAAAAAAAATAAAAAATAAAAAAGCAAGTTACCATGAAATGGACATACATCACACAAAAGACTCATTGAACATGGTAAAGAGTTTTTAAGTGTTTATATTTTAAGTCAAACAAGCCACTGGGCTCCCAGGAGGCTGAGTCAAAAGAGAGCCCAAGTTGAAGCTCAGCCTGGGCTGAATATGGACATACTATTTAAAAATCAAATAGAAAGAAACTTAAGGACGAATGATACAGCTCAATTTTAAACTACTTAGGCAGCCTATCATGTATGAGGTCCTCAGTTCAGGGCCAAAAAAATAAAGAAAATTAAGTATTTCTAGTTGTACAATGGACAATGACACACGATTTTTGTTAGAATGACATCCTTAAATCAGTTAGCCTGAAAGAAAAAAGTTATAAATTTTAAGAACCTCGTTTTCTCTCAGTTAAATTGAAAATATTTGTTGTTATAATATCTGACTTACTTTTTGAATTATGAATGTGAAAATCTATAATTTACAAAATAATATTCAATATACAATAGCATTTCAAAAATAATATTCAATATATAATAATATTTTATAATAGATATAAAAATGAGTAAGATTTTGTCTTTTTTCTTCTTAAAAGATTTTACTTCTGAGTTAATACTAAATCAACACTGCACTTGAGGTATAGAAGTAAAGCAAAGTATGGTTAATGAAGCATCTCTTGTGGAGGACAAAACTTCCATTTAAATTCAAGGACAAAATAGAAAATAAGTCTGCACATTCAGAGCTGAAACACAGAAGAGAAGAGCATGGGTAAATACCCTTTTCTGAAGCTTTATGGCTTTTTCATTTGCTCCCAGACACTACAAGCATAGAAGAAATTTAAATGTCTTTGGAAACACACAAACTTTCCATTTTCCCTTCCTTTCATATTAATAACCTAACAACTTTCATAATTAGTTTGTGAATGCTTCACTTACTAATAAATTTTAAGCTCATGAGAAAGGACTCATTCTGGTGGTGTGTACTTTATTTTTAAGATGTAATTCATCAACTTTAGCCAATTAAACTAACAGTTGTCATGCTTCCTGCACTTCAAATTCAAGCTAAAAATGTGATGCCACAACTTTAATAAGTAATGAACATTTCGTGACATTTGTTTCTTCTAATTAGCCTATTAAAATTGTATAAAATTACCTATTGATTGAAGAATTATCTTTGCTCTAAGAGAATTAACTTAGACCTTTATTTCAACTAGTCAATAATTTGTTGTAGCTTCAAAGTTCACATTGAAATTATAAATACATCTTAAATGTAGATACTGAACATGAAAGGAAATGCACAGATTATGCTGGACGTGGTGTATGGTTATTGTCACTGGTAAATCTACTACATCTGAAATCACCTAGCAGACACATCTCTGAGTTTCTGTGTGAGCGCTTCCAGAGAGGATTAGTTATGGAGGAAAACCCACACTGAATGTGAATAACACTATCCCATGTATTTGAATCCCAGACTGGACAAAAAAGGGAGAAATGAGGAAGCAAGCAAAACAACAGGAATCACTTCCTGTTTTTCTATGAGTACCATAGACCCTTGATGGTGATCTTGTGCTATAGGCTATTAACTAGATAAATGATAGTCCTGTCACAAGGGTGCCTTCCCCATCATGACTGACCTCATGGCTGTAAAAAATAAGCCAAAGTCAACCCTTTCTCCGTGAAGTTACTTTTTGTCAGCTATTTGATTACAATATGGAGAAAAGTAACTGATAAACATGGTGACATGCATTCATTTTCCTGCAATTTCAATATCTTCTTTATGGCTAAATAAAACTCTATTGTGTAGACATTTTATTTATGTATTCTTTTGGTGAGCACACTGTTGCTACATCTTGCTTACTATGTACAATGCAAAAAAATGTCAATATGCAAACATCTCTGTCATGTGTTGACTTGGAGGGATATGTCTTTCTTTTTTTTTTTTCCACTTAAATAAGTAATTTTATGGGTGAGTCTCAGCTAGGGTTTCCATTGCTGCAATGAAACACCATCACCAAAGCAACTTGGGGAGGAAAAGGGTTTTTTTTGTTTTTTTATTTATTTATTCTTTCTAATATTCATATTTTAGCCAATTATTTTTGATTGTTCTGTTAACTCAAACACAGTTAATTTAAAGGACATTCTAGATTGGGGTTCTTACGTACTTCTAACATGCTTGGTTTCATTCCCCAGATTTGCAAATATATCAAGAGTAAAAAAATAAAGAATAATTATTATTTATTAGTAATGATTAATCATAATTGTGAAAATATTTCTGATATTTTTAATCAATTTTTCTTAGTGTTCTTTTAACAGTTCAAATACTTTTCTATTTTTACTTTCTAGACTGTTTGAACTGCAATCCTTATTTTTAAAGATTATAAGGAAAATGAATCAATTTTTAACTTCATTAAGTTTTATAGCATTTAGTTTACACCTTTATAAGTTATTTTTTCCTTTGGTTGTTATAGTCTGAATTACAGTCTTTGTGCTACAACAAGAATATTGAAGCCGGGCGATGGTGGCGCATGCCTTTAATCCCAGCACTCGGGAGGCAGAGGCAGGCGGATCTCTGTGAGTT
>NC_022021.1:14020663-14027773 GCF_000317375.1 Microtus ochrogaster
TGGACCATTGAGCTGCACTTCTCCTTCTTCTACTCCTATTATTCTTAGGTTTGGTCTTTTTATTGTGTCCCATATTTCCTGAATGTTTTGTAATGAGAGTTTGTTGGACTTGCTGTTTTCTTTAATCAGTGCTTTTATTTTCTCTATAGTATCTTCAGAATCTGGAACTCTTTCTTCTATCTCTTGTATTCTGTTGGTTATGCTTGTGTCTGTAGTCTCTATTGGTTTACCTAGACTTTCCATGTCCAACTGGCCCTCTGTTTGTGTTTTCTTCTTTGCCTCCATTTCAGTTTTCACGTCTTGAACTGTTTCCATTATCTGTTTGATTGTTTTTCTTGGTTTCCTAGGGTATCATTCACTGATTTACTCAATTCTTCAACCTATCTAACAAGAATAGAATCTCATCCAAAGAAAGTCCTGACCTTAGCTAATTAGAAAATATAACTTCTAAAGTTTGGATTAAAATCAGACATTAGTCAGATTTTCTTTCAAAAGTCTGAATGTGGTAAAGGGAGAGCAAATAGATGTAGCTATTTCCAGATACATAGAAACACATATCTCTTGAAGAGAGGGGTTATATGCAGTATTCACTATTCATGCTCAACTTCTATGCAGCCCGACTGAGGCTTGTTGCTATGTGAAATACCAAGAGGATTAAAGTTACTTTTGCAGCGAACTACTTAGAAATACTAACATTTATGTTTGGGGATTTTCTGTCCATTTATGCAAGATCTTTCTACCAGTGAGTCAGAAGTGTGCACGTTATCTCTAACTGGAATTTTTTAAGAATATGGAGGAAAAAAGATCTAAGTAGAAGTGTAGAAGACAGGGCTGAAAGTAAGATACCATAGAATTTATATACTATAAAGTGAGAATAAAACAGCAAATAACAGAGAAATAAACCATTTCACATTCATAAAAAAGGAGAGAGAGAAGCAGGGTGGTGGTGGTGCATGCTTTAATCCCAGTACTCAGGAGGCAGAGGCAGGTAAATCCCCTGAGTTCAAGGCCAGCCTGGTCTACAAGAGCTAGTTTCACAACAGGTTCCCCCATACACCAAAAAAAAAAAAAGAAGAGACAGAGAATACAGGTTTGTTCTCACTAAAAAGGAGAGAAGAGAGAAATATAAAAATAAAAAGACTCATCCTTACACCAAATTCAGAAAAGATGAAAGATGAAGAAGATATGGAGGATGAATCATTGTGTGGAGTGATATTTTTGTTGGTTTGCTTGTCTAGTTGATTGGTTGGTTGGTTGGTTGGTTTGTTGGTTGGTTGGTTGGTTGGTTGATTGGTTTGGTTTGGTTTGAGTTTTTTATCTTCTTTGCTTTGGTAAGTTGTTTGTTTGCTTGTTTGTATGTTTGTTTGAAACAGGCTGTCTCTTTGTAGTTCTTACTGGTCAGGAACTCAGTACACAAACTAGGCTGGCCTCAAATTTGAAGAGATCAACCTGCCTCTGCCTCGTGAGTTCTGGGATTGGATGCATGTACCACAATGTCAGGAAATCTGGATCCTCGTGGTGAAGCTGCGGATAACTGTTGGCAACAGCAAAGAAGGTGTGCAACCACTTCTCTGAACAAAACAGAAGGTTTCTAATAATAGCATAAGACCTATAGATAAAAATTCTAGCTTAAACATTCCCAAGAACATTTGACTGTATATGTCTGGGTATGTGGTCATAATAAAATACCATAGAACAGGAAGCTTATACAATAGGAATTATCAAAGTTTTGAAGGCCAGGAAGTCTGAGGTTAAGGAAACAACTGATTTTGATCTCAATGAGAGCTGTCTTTCTGGGTCACAGCTAATTTCCTCTTTTTGTAAATATCAGAGAGACCAAGCTCTCCAGAGTCTCATGCACATAAATTCCATCATGAAGCTCCCACTCTCATTCCCTCATTTGAATTTAGTTATCTCCTAAATGTACCCTCTCCAGATACCATCTTATTTGGGGAGGTTAGGACTTCAGGCTATATACAGAGACCGTCTATTTCATAACCTTTACCCCTAGACTCCGAAACTTATGTCCTGTTTGCAAACTAAGTAGTTATGCCCCAACAGCTTCAAATGTCTTAAGTCCTTAACTCATTCCAGTAACAATTCTTAAATTCAAAGAACTTTTTTAATTATTGTTTAAAATGCAGTTAAAATGAGGCACACTTCATTAGGAGACAAAAATTTCTTTTAACTGTGAATATTTGAAACCAGACAAAGTAATGTTTCCAGTGTACTATAGTGAAATTAAAAGAGAAGAAAGGCATAATGGGTCACAGGCAAGCCTAAACTCTAGAAAGCCATTGTGTCTGGTCATAAGGCTTTACTATAACCCTAATTGTGCGGCTTCTCTGCTTTTTAGACCTACTGAGCTGCCAGGTCTATCTTTCTAACTCAGTAGTGTATTGGAGATCACAAAGCTTGAGACAAAAACTGTATGCCCTGATACATCCCAGGAAGTAACCCAGAGAGTATGTAAATAACTGCCAGGATACTTCCCTGCTTTCCAAGAACAACACATATTCTCTACAAAATAACTCCAGCTTATTGCCCTATTACATTCATCGAGAGTCCCACTAGCTTATTTCATTTCATCTCGTTTTTTCTTCTTTCATTTCAAAATGGCAGTATTTTGGCTTGCCCTGGTTGTTCCTATTCCTAACTTCTATTGAAATGACTGATGAGGTGCATGAGCCCTGGCAAAGATCTCACTACAAAATAATCTTTCAGCCACACACTCTTAAGAATTATCTTGCTTGTTTTTACAACTTCATGACATAGGCTGAGAGCTTTCCCAATTTCCAATTTCTGCTTAGCTAGTGCTCCTTAAATTCATCCTCTTTTCACAGTAAACTGTGAAAATTCAGGAAAGTCATCTCCTTTCTTTGGAAACTTGCTCAAATAAATATCTAACTTTGTCACTCATCATTTCTACTTCTCCAAAGCACTAGAAAAAATGCTTAGCCAAAAATTGTTATTACTATATAGCCAGAATTACCTTTTAACCCATTTTTAATAGTGTTTCTCCTTGTAATCCAGCTACTCAAAACTCATTTGACCTCTATGCATTGCTTAGTGCCCAAGTTTATTTCACATGTTGGTGAGTGTTAGAGCATCATCTCAATTTTTAATGCCCAAGTCTGTTCGTTTAAACTCTGCAAAGAGACAAAGCTAGTCAGAAATATAGAAATATAACAAGATTATTAGAGGTAGTTGGTTTGAATGGTTTGGGAAATGGGCAATCCCCAGGATCTATAATAACAAGCATACAAAAGAGTTGATAGTGTCTAAGTCTAAAGATAAGGGAGAATAAGTGATGTAAATTCTTTTCTAACACCAAGTCCAGATGACTCAGTTCAAAGAAAATAGGGGAAATGAATAAGTTCTACTTTTCTCTGTCTTTTTGTTGTATTTAAGACTCCTCAAGATTAAGACCATGTAAGTTAGTAAGGGTGCTTTGCTTTACTCTCTGAAGTTGTTCAGAAGTTAATACGGTCTACAAACACTCTCACAGATATAACCAGAATAATATTTAATCACATATCTGGGCTCTCTGTGGTCTAGTACTTAAACTGACCATGACATAGACCCTACTTAGAGGGATGCTCATGAGGCTCCTGAACGGACCGTGGCAAGCAGTGATTGTGAGAAAACAGAACTCCACCATCAGTCATTGGGTAAAAAAGGAGACTGGTGAATTCTGTCCCTGTTAGACAGTTAACGTAACAGATTTCCAATAAAAGTTTGACATTAAAATTTTATCACTTTTATGGACATGACTGTAGAAGGTCGAGTTGAACATTGTTTTGTTGCTTCCATGGGCGTAAGCAATAAAGCAGAGCAAAAATAAAAACCACTCAAAGTCTAAAACAACTCATCACTTTGTTTCCTGCAACCCTCTGGATCTGAAGACCACCTATGGGAGAGAAATTAAAAATTAAATGAGAGCATTCAACGTTTCTTTCCCAGTAAGTTAATGTTTCAGTTGTTCCCCTGGCTGTGCTCAGCTCTTAGCTAACAATGTGGCTTAGGATGAGCAGACTCGCAAAGATCCCAGTAGGAGGAGATCTGATACTTACAATCCTAATTTGCTTCAGTTTTTGTTTGGTTTGGTTTTTGAATTTTGTCTGTTTGTTTAGGGGGTGGTTTGAAGGGGGCCAATGCAACGTTGGACCTGTGTGAATTTTTGCTACTACTTTCTTCTCTATTCTTCCTGTTATTGGTACTGATGTCTCCTGGGAGCAATAATTTAATACCCAGGTACATGTCTACTTTTCTAAAATGTAACTCTCTTTTCTCAACCCAGATATAATATTTTGATTTTTCTGTGTCTTTTAATGAGGTTGCAACTTTATGTTTCATTGATTACATTTGCAAATTAAACAGCTTTCAGTATTTGTAAGACAGAGGCAGGACCTTATTCCTTACAAAGTCAGGACAAACTTCATGACTTTGACTCTGACCTATATGATGAAAACCCCTGACATCTGCCCTTCTTCTCAATCTCTCCTTTCCCTTCAGGCCAATGCAAACAAAAGCCTGCACTGCTCTTGTGTCCACCTGGGTTTGCCCTGAATGAACATTCCAGGAACACTCATCTTCCACCTTGTATTACTCCTCATCACTTGTTTGAAATATTTCTAGAAAGAAATGACTTTTGTTCCATTTCACACCATGTACCATTCCAAAGCTATGATCAGAGGACCAGTGCCTGAAGCCAAGCATTTCGGGGACCTCACACACATCTTGCCTCATCTTCCCCCATTGCTCCCCATGCTGAACTTCATCTCCAAGGATACACTGCCAACTCTTACAATCCCTATTTCCTCCCTCAGACAAGCCTTCTCAAAATATTCTGCCTTTTCTGAATATGTTTAATGACTCTGTAAAACAGAGTATCTTCCCTGTATACTTGAACTCTTCTTTTCCAAGACCACTAGATAGAATTAGTTATGATTCTATTAGGACATTGCTCTAATGTCAGACTTATATTAAAGCATCTGTTGAAATGCATTCTGAGTTTACAAGTGTTGTGTAACTCAACAATCTCAGTATCCTCTTCCTAAGAGTAAAAAGAGTAGGTAATACCTGTTGTCAAATATCGTGTGTGTGTGTGCTTGTGTGTGTGTGTGTGTATGTGTGTGTACAGCCTACTTTAGAAGAGAGAAAATGGGCTTCCTCATTCTTAGAAACTTGGTTTCTTTTCTTATTGCTCTAATAAGATACTCTAACAAAAAGCAGCTTAAGAGAGAAATAATTTATTCTAACTCATGTGTCAGGGTATAGTCCATCATGTCAAGCAGGCAGGTCAAGGCAGCAGGGTCACACGACATCCATATTTGGAAAAAGAAATCAATGAATACTTTTGCTCAGTTCACTTTCTTCTTTAATACAGTCCAGAACCCAAGCCCAAGGAATGGTGCTGCCCACTTTATGGATAGAGTTTCTGCTTCAGTTAACCTAATTAAGATAATTCTTCACAAGTGTTGTCTTGTCTCCCAGAAAATTCTAGGTTCTTTCAAGTTGACAGTGGATGTTAAACATTGGAAATGGATGGTGAGGAAAAAGAAAGAAGTAGAAAGAAGTGAACAGGCTACAAGTAGAAGTAAGAAGAAAAACTCATTCAGTGAACTTGGTATTCATTGATGATGTGTCAAAAATGGAAAATATTACTGACAGGCTTGAAATTGCTTCCTATGTATTTTTATATGAGTTAAGATTGGACTTGTTATTAATTTAGAAAAATCATAGATGTATAAAAACATTCTTTCCTTTTTATTATTAAAATCCATGCAAGCAATCCTAGGGTCAGGGAACATATTACTGGCTGTATTATATCTTTGTTACTTAGAGCTTCAACCTCATTGTCCAAACTGAGAATGTACATTCAAAGAAGCCAGGTAGATGGAGGTGGGCGGTCCTTGGACTTCTCACAGGTCAGGGAACCCTGATTGCTCTTCAAGCTGATGAGGGAGAGGGACTTGATCGGGGGAGGGGGAGGGAAATGGGAGGCGGTGGCGGGGAGGAGGCAGAAATCCTTAATAAATAAATAAATTTAAAAAAAAGAAAACCAGAAAAATTAAAAAAAAAAGAAAGATAAAAAAAATAAAGCATTGAACATGTAAAAATAAAAAAAAATAAAAAAAAAAAAACAAAGAAGCCAGGTAGAAAAAAGTGTAAAGAAGCACATTTCAGAGATAATAGAGCATCCTCTCCCAGGGTACTCTACCAGAAGACTATGTAGCTGCCAGTTGCCTTTGGTATCTCTGTTCTATGGCTAATGTGTGATGGGTAAGGGATGGAAGCCTGGCTGAGCATCACTGTAATATAACACTGAATATAAATTAAGGAATAACTATTATTTTAGCTCATGGTTCCAGTGAATGAGTCCATACTACTCAGCTCTGCTAGTTCTGGCTCCACATGGGGGCAGAATATAATGATAATGAGAGACTACTTTCCTCTTTTAGTAAGAAGCCGAGAACTAGGAAGGTCTCGGGATCAGAGGCAGACTTCAGTACTATCCCTAACAAAGTACTTCCTCCGGATATGTCTTACCTCTTAAAATTTCCACCATCTGCAAAAGCAGTGTCACAATCTAAGGACTATGTATTCAACACACAAATTAGGGGGAAATAATTCTTTTTTTCTGAGATAGAGTCCCACTGTGAAGACCTAAAACTTCCTATGTAAATCATTTTTGGCCCCAAACCCACAGAAATCTGCCTGCCTTTGTCTGTCGAGTGCTGGGATTGAAAGTACATGCCCCAGCACCCAGCTTCATATTTAAACCCTGACACAATCTTTGAACACAGAACTTGTATCCTCATATATGAAGCTCCCAGTTAAAATTCTAGTGTGTAGAGAAGAATGGCTAAGAATTGAAAGTTGTTTGATTTACATTTTTGTTTATTATGACAATTTAAGTCGTTATACACAAATACAGACTTGAACACTGATAGTAATTAGCACCACAATCAGTAAATATTTGTAATAGAACAGAGAACTCAAGAACAAGGGCAATGGGTTTTTGATCCTACTGCACGTGCTGGCTTTGGGGGGGCCTGGGCGGTTTGGATGCTCAACTTACTAAACCTGGATGGAGGTGGGCGGTCC
>NC_022021.1:14027873-14031367 GCF_000317375.1 Microtus ochrogaster
AATAAATAAATAAATTAAAATAAAAAAAAAGAAAAAAGAAATATCATTTTGAACATTCAGTCTCATATCACTTTCTAGTTCGTCTGTGTCCAGGCAAATTGGAGACCTCTCTTCTTTAGCTGTAGGGTAGGGTTTGAATGTAAGCTTCTATCAGTCCCTAAACACTACTTGAACTATGACCTAAAGTTGAAAAAGTAATAACCACTAAGTTTATTATGAGTAACTGATCCTTTCAAGGTATTGGTCTAACACCATCAGAGACTTATGGAGTAGACTTTACTAAATGTCATTTGCTGTTATAGCCTTGCTTTTTATTTTAAAAAGATGACTTTTATCATAACCTCTTGAGCCCAAGATAAAACTTTTCTCACACAGAGGCCTCTTGATCTTTAGATCTCAAATAATCCACCACACCATGCTACAATAGTGAACAAAAAAACAACAGCACTGAGGACCCATTTTAGAATGTGGTTTAAAAGAGTTTCATATTTTGCTAGCTTGATGATACTTGGTGTCTGGTCTCCTCTATTTAAAGAAATTTGAATTTTTATAGTGATCTGTAAGGGACAAGTGAGCCATATTGAAGAAATACAAGACATTTTATCTGTAAGATAGGACCCAGGGTTACCTTCAGGTAAGAACTTCTCTGGCTGCTTATCAGACAACCACTGCACACATCAGGTCCTCTGCTCTGATGCTGACAAGATGCAGCACAGGTTCCAAGGAATGCCTTACTTCTCTGAACCCTTACCAGCAGTGATCACAGCACTCTACATGGGAAAGCAGTCCTGGAGCTTTATTAATGAACCCCTCAGCTAAATTACAGTCATCATTAAAACTGCCAGGTAGTGTCAAAATGTTTTGACTATCAAATTCAGAAAGATTAATCATACTTTTAAATACGCTCTGCTGGAAACCTAGTTCTTTTTTTTCTGGTCTGAGGTGTCATTTAGTATGGTATTTGTTTCTCACTAGCAATTAAGTGAAGGACAAGTGGGTAGAATCAACCTTTGGGGGAAATTTCTTGGATGAGTTAATGATCCATCCCTTCAGTGCTGGGAGCTGAAGGAGGGTCATGAAAACGAATAGCATTTATAATCAGTGTTTGTGAAGAGCAGTGGTTAATCGGTAGCAGTGCAGAGATATTTCAAACTTGAACAGATATTTCAGAGGGTGAAAACCTCTGCCAGCAAATCATCTGTGACACCTTGTTCAACAGAAAAGAAAATGTTCCAAACACTATAAAGTGATGTGAGTCAGCTGCCTGATAAGTTGGGGAAAAGAAAATATTGACTGAGAGAGCAGGGTTTTGTTATAAAAATTGACAGGGACATCAAGATATGTTTGACAATGATTGAATTGGGTCACATAAAATGACACATCTTGCTGTCTTTTTTCTTTTCTTTATCAAAATTGAGACTTAGCAAATTGCATCATTTTTATTTGCTTCTGTTTTCCTTCACACATTTGCCATAAAAAAACTATGATGTTTTCTTCAGTGTCTGAAGCATTACTGGAATTTATTTCAAAATGGATTAACTGGCAGCTTAAGAACTTACTGGAGTTACAGAAAATACAGTTTATTTAAAGGAAAATCATTCTCTTTGTTTTTCCAGCAGGAGAATCTGCCCCCATTCAAGTAGTACAATTATTTAATTGATGCCAGGACTATGGTAAGCCAAAAATTTTGAATCAGAACATGTCAGGGGGGATGAATCAAATAATCCCACACTTGCTATACTAATGTTTTTCTTTATTAAAAGGGAAACGCATGGATCACAATGAGGAAACGGAAACTGGGTCCAATATCCAGGTGTGACGAGAAGAAAGCCCAAGCAGGAGTTCCCATGGGCTTTTTGGTACCCAAAGCCATGACCAACACAGTCCAGCCTCTCAAACACCATTGGCTAAAGGAGGTTCTCCAACAATATTTGTGGCATCTTATGTTATGATACCCAAAAATACACAAACATAAGACTGATGAAAATGATGAAGACAAGCCAAGACTTGAGAAAGGAATTCAGTGAGCAGATAGAAGCATTGAAGAGAGCTTAATTTCAAACTGAAATGAAGATGGAGTTGAAAAGCCCAATAACTCAACTGGAAAACACTACAGAAAGCCTTACAAGTAGAATGAATCAAGAAGGAGATAAGTCCCTTTAAAGATTTTGCTTTTTAAAAAATTACCTCTTTTTATAACTCTCTATGCTCTTTTTCTTCTCTCTCCCAAGCTTATGTGGTCCATTTACAGGTCATTTTTTAATCTGAATCTGTCTTTATTGTGTATCTGTAATTATTTTCTGAACAGAAGCATTGTTTTCTTTCTTTTTTTTTTCTTTTGCTAAGTGGGCATGGCTAGCACCAACAGGCCTGCCTGCTTGCTCCCTTCAGTCCAGCATGGAGGAACTGTTTGCTGCCTCTGAGAGCTGCTGTAGAAAATCCTAAAGCCGGTAGCCTTTAAGTTACCCACACACTCGGGCGATGGAAAGTGCCCGTTCAATCTCTCTTCCAGCTGCAGGATTTGGTTTGTGTTCCCCATTTGAGCAGAGAACTGTGACCTATGAGTCTACTCCTAAAATAAATAACCCTTTATTATACTCAATTCTGAGCTGGTGTGGGGTTTCTTTTTAGCATCTGTCATCAGAGAACCATGTACATTGACCCATTTTGAGGCACACAACTAGTCTATATTCCCATTAAGCAAAACTCTGCTCACAGAACCCATCTAAATGCTCCAAAGTCAGACTTCCTGAAAGATTCAGAGCCATTTGTCCCAGGAAGCTGCTAGTTCAAAATCCACAGTTGTTTTTTCTTTTTTCTGTTACCACTGAATCAAAAATCCTTTCTTAAAGGAGCCATAGCATTAAGCCATGCTTAACTCTGTTTTGCTTTGTTTGTTTTTTGCTTGTTTGTTTGTTTTGTGTGTGCCTACAATTCCTTCCCAAAGTCTCTCAAGTTTTACATGGATATAGTCAACCATCTTGGCACCAATTTGTTGTATGAGGCTGCTTGTTTGTTCCCAGCTGTTCAACCCCAAAATAATCACACAGAAACCATATTATTTGCAATACTGTTTGGCCAAAAGCTTAAGCATATTTTTAGCTAACTCTTATATCCTAAACTAACCCATCTGCATTAATTTGTGTGTATCACTATGAGGATGTGGTTTACCCAATAAAGTTCTGCTGTCTGTCTCTGGCAGGGCTACATGGCTTCTCTCCAACTCTGCCTTCTTTCTCCTAGCATTCAGTTTAGTTTTCCCCCCACCTATATCTACTCTGCCATATCAGGCCAAGCCAGTTTCTTTATTCATCAGTCGCCAGAAAAAAAAATTCATTAAATTGTGCTGGGCTTATACCACTCTTGGGAATATACCCAAGAGATGCCCTATCATATAACAAAATTATATGCTCAACTATGTTCATAGCAGCATTGTTTGTAATAGCCAGAACCTGGAAACAACCTAGATGCCCTTCAATGGAAGAATGGATGAA
>NC_022021.1:14031812-14033538 GCF_000317375.1 Microtus ochrogaster
TGGGTCTGAAAAAGCATGGGATAAAACCGGACTCGCTGAACATAGCAGACAATGAGGACTACTGAGAACTCAAGAACAATGGCACTGGGTTTTGATCCTACTGCACATACTGGCTTTGTGGGAGCCTAGGCAGTTTGGATGCTCACCTTGCTAGACCTGAAATGGAGGTGGGTGGTCCTTGGACTTCCCACAGGGCAGGGAACCCTCATTGCTCTTCGGGCTGACGAGGGAGGGGGACTTGATCTGGGGAGGGGGAGGGTAATGGGAGACGGTGGTGGGGAGGAGGCAGAAATATTTAATTAATAAATAAATAAACATTAAAAAATAAACAAAATAATTGTGCCGTGCTTAAATAAACTACTTGTGGCTGGACTCCTGAAGTTCTAATCTACACTGGTTACAAAGTTACGTTGAACTGAACTGCCTTCTTGCTCCCTGAAGATTATTACTCTGCTGGCTGTGGTTGTCACGGAGACCCCTGCAATCACAAATTCCTTCTTATTGCAGGTTGTTGTCACTAAACCTTAAGATGTAAGTACATACTTTGGAGTAACTGAGATTAACTAGAAAATTAAAATAAACCATTGACAAGGTTGGGTTGGGGGATGTGGTGAAATATAAAGAAGAATAGTAGGGTACAACTGATCTGATCTATAGAAAAGTAGATTCTATAGGAAGGGAAAGGGAATTAAATACAGAAGGAGGAGGCGGGGGTAAAAGGGAATAGCAGGACACAGAAACAAAATGAGAAAAATAAATAACAGTAGGAATGTCTAAAAACATCATAAGGAATTGTACTGTTGTTTACCACACCAAAAAAAAAAACATGATACATGTAGTTTCATGTGTGTGCATACACACATGCATGCTGTGGGATAATGCTTTTGGACCCTGTAAAGATTTGTCATTTGTATTGGTTTAATAAAAGACTGATTGGCCAGGAGCCAGGAAGAAAGTGTAGGTGTGGCAACCAACTAGGAGAATTCTGGGAAGAGGAAAGGCTGAGTCTGCAGTCACCACCCAGATGCAGAGGAAGCAAGATGGAAATGCTACACTGTAAAAAGGTACGAAGTTACATGGCTACACATAAGTAAGAATTACGGGTTAATTTAAGTTGTAAGAACTGGCTAATAATAAGCTTGGTCTAGCAGATCAAACTGCTGTTAATTACTGTAAGCCTTTGTGTGTTTCTTTGGGACTGAATGGCCGAGGGACCGGGAAGGACAGAAACTTCCATCTATGTGTGTGTTGTGTGCGTGTGTATGTGTGTTTATGTGTTTAATGAACATTGCTTATCTGGGTTGATGGTACTCCCTCCAAGAGCCAAGGACTGCCTAATAAAAGACCCAATAGCAGACCTGAGAAACCCTACAGGCAAATGATAAAGCTGGAGTCCAATCTGTCAGTCGCAAAAAAATACACAACTATGTGAACTGAATAGGTTATATTTAGAAATATATATGTTTACACATATACATATATACATGCAATAACAATTAGTGAAGAAAGATGGGAGGGTTTGGTGGAAGGAAATGTAAGGAAGAACTGTATTTTATAATCTCAAAATTTTGGCTCTTTTTCTTCTGTTTGTTTTGTCCTATTCAGGTTTGCTTATTTTATTTTTCCTAATTTTATTTTATTATTATTTTTAGATGCCTGTTTGTATTCTTTTTTTTTATTCTTAATTTTTTTTTTATTAAGAAAGAAAAAAAATTTTTCCGCCTCC
>NC_022021.1:14034588-14047131 GCF_000317375.1 Microtus ochrogaster
AAGGGAGGAAGGGAGGAAGGGAGGAAGGAAGGAAGGAAGGAAGGAAGGAAGGAAGGAAGGAAGGAAGGAAGGAAGGAAGGAAGAGGCTTTGGGTATGTGGAGAAGAGCCCCAAAGACATTCCCAGAGATGAGTTTGGGAGATACAGTTCCTCAATTGAGGTTCCTGTCTTAAAAAATAAAAATAAATAAAAATTTAAAACTATATGTAAAAATGAAAAGATAGTAATTTTGAACATTAGAAAAAAGGAATTTTGGTGAAAAATAGGCTTTATCAAGCTAATGACAAGAATGTATATAGTGAATATAGTTTCAGCTTGACCACACACACTACTGCTATCATCATCAAACTCTTAACATATGGCTGGATTGTGAGACTTCCCTTTGATATATTCTCCTGCCAGCTTTCTTAATTATCCACAAACTCTTTGTTCTCCAACCCCATTATGGTGAGTTGAAAGATTTGTTTATACTTCCTTGTTGCATTGAATTTTATTACTCTAAGCAAAGAATTTCTTATATGCAGGGCTCATGGGTCCTCTTTTCTCACTTTAACCAGGCAAATAAAGTTTCCTATCCAATGGGACTGAATGTGCTAGATAATAATTAATCCCTTATCCAAAGTTTAAGAATTCAGTTAAAAGGAAGATTTAGTATGGAATTATCAGACTTAGCAAATTAAAAAAAAGGCCAGTTAAATTTACATTTCAGGAAAAAATATATATTTTCCCTATAACATGGCCTTGTGATATCTAGGACATACAGATGCTTTAAAATTAGTTATCTAAGATGAAATTTTTTTAAAGATTTCATTTTAGAAAAATTTAAAATTAAACATTTGCAGTAAAATCAACTGTTCTCTATGTAAGTTTATATTACTTGCTTCTCTATTCAAGTGCCTAGATCCACTCCAGGTTTATCTGCCTACACACTCCTGCACACACATTTTAATGCACTAACAGAATTCTCTATCCTACGTTCTATTCTCAGCTCCACCCTGAAATGTTCTTACTGAAATCTGTTTCTTAGTTGATGGACAAATTATGCTGAACCACAAGGACCTCCTAAAAAAAACAACAAAATCGTGATAGAGTTTCTTTTGGGAGACAATTTTGCTCAAATGGAGTGGAAGCAAGAGGATTTTTGCAGTTTGTGGGTGCACATCTGTGATCATGTGCACATATTCACACTCGCCTTACGTCACTGTTTTGTTCCCCCAGACAAGTTCTCAGACATCAATTTTAGTTGACATATACTAAATATTATAATTGTGTTTTCTTCCTATAAGGGAATATTCTCCAATGTTTATACAGATGCTGAAGGGAGAACAATACCAAGTACTTTACAGAGCAAGCTGTTTGATTGCTGTCTTACACTCCACAAGAAACTCAGCTAGTAAAGTTCCAGCTCTCATGTCTAAAAGAAAGAAATAAGTAATTTCTTCATGAAAATGAAGAAACACCTATGTGTGACTAGCTAATATTTATTCAATAATTCTCTGCTCTGAAAATATATGATTACACCACTAGGTGATGGGATTTATTATTTAAACCACAACACATATTCAGGGAACAATGTTAAACTAAGGCATACCCTGGACAATGGGCATAAAGAGATAATCTGTGGAAAGGCCTTGGGTATTCGCCCTTAGGTCTCTGTATACAATTTTAAAAATGCATAAAGTGAGTATATAGCCACATACAAGATATTAGTCATCTGAATGATCATGACCGGAATTTACCAGATATCTACTATGTCCCACACTTGCATTGAACCCCAGTGAAAACTTTAGGAAGTATGAATTATTCCTGTTTTCATTTATAGTGATCAATTGGTTATCTGAAAAAATAAGAAAATTTTCTAAATTAATGAAGCTACATACCATAAAAGGAAGACTTGAATTCATGCCATTTAAATACAAATTTCATTTTATCTAATAGCAACATATGGTAATCCAGGATTAACCAAACTGAATATTAAGTGTAATTATATTTCCCCCTACAGATTATAAAAAAGCATAATTGTATTCCCCCTACAGAATATCAAAAATAGTTATCAATGTTTGAAATTTAATTAATTTGAATTTAATTTAACTCCTTCATAAAGACAATGTCTGAATTATAATAGCATCACTGATACCACAAGTTATTCTAGCCACCATACATACACAAACACACACACACACACACACACACACACACACCTACATAAGATTCACCTGTATACTTGCTAACGCTAAGATTCACAGCCCCAGCCCTTAGTTCTACCAAATATTCATGCTTGATAATGTATTTCCTAAGAGAGAGGAAGCAGGGTGAATTACCGGCACTGGCTCTGTCTTCTCTTGTGTGCCTTCTGTATCTGTAAGTTCATGACAATACTCAGCTAGTGGCAAACATTGTCTAGAATGCTGAAGATCTAAGTATTCAAACACAACCAATGCTAAACTTTCTCCTAGTTTGACAATATTAGCTAGCACACACTAGGTCACTAGGGAAGTTTTGCCTATGAAAATTGTTTTAAGGGGATGTAAGATGATTCCGTGAACACATTTTCTTGACTTGCCTGACAAGTGAGTTCAAATCTTTGGATCCCAGATGGTAAAAGGACAGAAATGATTCCTAAAAGTTGTCCTCTTGTTTCCACACACCATAGCACACACCCAGATGTCCAATGAGAATAAATAACATAATGAAAAATTAATTTAATATAACATAGAAATAAGATCCTTAAATCATTGTGACAAAATAAGTGTCACTAAAATCATATCAGAAATATTTGGTCCTATTACCTGCACCAAAATAGTTGAAATTGCAGATAATGATTTTTCTTTAACTGCGAGTAGAAAATTGACACAGTATTTGTAATAAGACTCTTTTTAATTGTAAAATATTTATTAAATTCACTTTTCTTTGAACTATATCCAGATTATCACAGGTAAGCATGCTGAATACTTTTATTACCCCATTTAGTAAGTTACAAAATGGTACAGCATCATAGAGAACTATATGGTGACTCACAAACTTAAAAGTAGAATGATATGAAGCAGTAACCCCCATGACTGGATATGTAGTAACTCATACGTACTGTATAAATAAGTAACTCAGAGACAACTAACCCTACACCATGTCCGCTGAAGCATTATTCACTATAACCAACATAAAATCCACATATCCACCAACAGATGAATGGATAAAGAAGATGTAAGACATTCTACAACAGATTAGAATTCAGGCTAAGGCATAAAGGAAATCATGAATTTATACCATTGTGAATGAGTACAACAGACAGAAAGTTGAATGAATTAAGGCAGTCACAAGATAGCAATTTCGTGATTCTACTTCATCCCACGAAGTCTGGAAAACACTTCAACATGTAAAAGCAGAAATTAGGACTGTAGTTGCTGATGGCTGTGGGAGGGAGAAATTGACTTGTTTGATAAACTTACTGTTTCAATTATGGTAGATGAATAGTTCTAGAGACGAGCTGCACAACACAGTGCCCGTCATTGACAATGTAATATTGCACACTTAAAAATTTGTGAGAATAGATGTCATGTTGAGTGCTCTTACAACAACAAAAGAGGCACAAGGAGACTTTAGGATGTGATTGCCGAATTTTGGGATCATCTTTTCACAGCTGTATCGTTTATTCAAACTAACAAGTTGTACATTTTAAATTATATAAAATTTCAGAAAAACAAAAGAAAAGGAAAAGGGGATGGATTGAAGGAAACTGATGTCAGTTTCAAGACACAGTAAAAGAGTTACCAAGGAGTTCCCCAAGAGAGCCACTGTAAGGCAGAGATGAATGGCAAAGCTTCCTGGGAGACATGTGATACAGGCTCAAGTTGACTTTGATGTCTTTGCTTTTTAAGGTCTGGGATGTGAGTCACCTTAACTCCTAGGTGACTCTTAACTTCCTCTCCTCTGTCCTGCGAAAAGGACCCTAAAGAGAAGGACATTGGCATGCCCATTAGGGGGAAGTAGAAAGAAGAGTGTGGGAAGTGAGTTTTCTTTCTGAAATAAAAACATAGAGGGGAAAAATTCATGGTTGCTTTGGAAACACAATGGTAGAGGACATTAAATTAATGGAAAAGATGCTCCTGAAATTTCTGAGCATCATTTCTGTCCTTCATTGTCTGTTTCCTAGACATGGTCCCACAGTAATGAAACCCTCATCCTGAAAGTTTCTGTTTTACAAATGTGTATACAAGACAAAGAAAAGTCAAAACACAACAGGTGGTGTTAAGGTAGCAATAGCATCAGAGAAAAAAACACTCAGCCATGCAAACACAATTCACATTTGGATTCGGAAATGTTTCTGTTGGAGGCATGTCAGAAATGGCTGTTTCTTCCTCATTACCTCATGGACAGTAGGATTCTCTCACAGGCAAACATTTTTTCTTTATTTTGCTTTTTTGTCTTCTGATGCCCAAATCAGTAGTTGATGCAGATTATTTTGTTAAAGTTAAAGAGAAAACACAGAAAAGTGTTGTAATAAAAGTCTTTGTATTTTGTGTGTAGCAGATCATGTGTGGCTGGAAAGTCAGTTAGGGCGAAATTGTGAATAGCATTGAAGTCCAAGTGATTGGACACATCAAATTTAGAAGCAAATGTCCTCACCCAATGAGCCATCTCAGTGGCCCATTTTAGATTTTAAGCAATGGATCATGGATGTGGAATAAAGTTTGCAGGAAAACAATCGTGATGTACAATACAATTGGTCTTTTATAAAGTTGACTCTGGAACTAGCTTGAATGAACAATCAAACATGAACTAGAAGAAAACCCAATTATGAAGCTACTATAATACTTGTAAACAACAAAAATATAAATAAAACACAATGTGTGCTGTGTACAGCCATAACTCTCAGACATCACTGAGAGTTCCTAACAAAGATGAGTTAGAGACTGCAAGATGAAAGGGACTCCTGATGAGTCCAGGTTTCTTACCTAAGAACAAAGAAGGCTCTCCAAGGGGAGAGCAGAAGACAGAAGGGTCCATTGAGAAAGGGCATATAGTAGGAGAGGACCTTCCATGTGCGCTCACAGGGATCTTCGTGCAGAAGACAGACAGTGAGATACCCAGATCCGCACCTCTGAGAAAGCTGGTGCTGAGCATGGATGTGAGGGTTTTCAGCAAAGAACTAGAGAGGAATCAGAAAGATGCTCATCCGGTTAAAGTAGGTAGAGATGGAGAAATCAACATAACTAAATTCTACCCCTGCCAAAAACCATGGAGCAAAGATTGAGGAGGAGTCAGCAACAACATTCAAAACCTCATGAGAAAAGATGCCAAGATCTCCCAAAGGCCACAGGAAGCCAAATTTCAAAGGAAGATATTAAGATAACTAGGAAAAAAACAAGTAGATTTGTAAATATAATTTTATTTTTATTACATGTATTTATTTACTGTGTGTGTGTGTGTATACACTGCATACTGTAGCTTGCATGTGGGGGTTAGAAAAAAATCTTGAGAGAATCATTTCTCAGTCTCCACATTGCAAATCTTGGAAGATGAACTCTGATTGTCAGACTTGACTGTAGCAGTTTTACCCACTGACACATCCGACAAGTCCTATGTGAAAATTTCAAGTTGTCCAGTGACTATGTATTTGGTATTTTGGAACTGGGCTACTACATTACAATGTTTTGAATTAGAAAGATCAATTTAATGCTTATCATTGATTATCAACTAGAGAGAAATTAGAACTACCATGAAATCACCTCTGGGCATGCCTAAGAGGGGTCATCTTGATTAGATCTGCCTCTGAGTGAGGTAAGCCAGACCCAAAAAGAGGAACATGGGATGTACTCATTCATATTTGGTTTCTAGCCATAAATAAAGGACATTGAGCTTATAATTCATGATCCTAGAGAAGCTAAATAAGAAGGTGAATCCAAAGACAAACATTTGGCATCCTCCTGAATATTAACCTTCATCAGGAGATGAAAGGAGACAGAGACAGAGACCCACATTGGAGCACTGGACAGAAATCTCAAGGTCCAAATCAGGAGCAGAAGGAGAGGGAGCACGAGCAAGGAACTCAGGACCGTGAGGGTTGTACCCACACACTGAGACAATGGGGATGTTCTATTGGGAATTCACCAAGGCCAGCTGGCCTGGGTCTGAAAAAGCATGGGATACAACCGGACTTGCTGAACATAGCAGACAATGAGGACTACTGAGAACTCAAGAACAATGGCACTGGGTTTTTTATCCTACTGCACATACTGGCTTTGGGGGAGCCTAGACAGTTTGGACGCTCACGTTACTAGACCTGGATGGAAGTGGGCGGTCCTTGGACTTCCCACAGGTCAGGGAACCCTGATTGCTCTTCGAGCTGATGAGGGAGGGGAACTTGATCGGAGGAGGGGGAGTGAAATGGAAGGCGGTGGCGCGGAGGAGGCAGAAATCCTTAACAAATAAATAAATTTTAAAAAAATAAAAAAAAAAAAAACATCAATGTGCGCTTGTTCTCTCTCTTTGTTTTTTCCTATGCTTCACGGGAACTCTGGCTTTGTAAGTCCTCCCTTTTCTTACCCTTATTAAAGCTGAATATTTTATAATTTAAAAAAAAAGGTCTGCCTCTGGCTGTAGTGATGAGGCGAGCAGGCCTGCTTTTCATCCCACCTGGCTCCTGGCTGCCTGGCTAGCTTATTCCCAAAATAACAACACACAAATTGTATTCTTTTAAACATATGCCTGGAACTGGGCTACTACATTACAATGATATGCCTGGCCCATATCTCCAGTCTCTTACTGGCTAACTCTCGCATCTTGATTAACCCATTTCTATTAATGTGTGTAGCACCACGAGGTGGTGTCTTACTGGGAAGGATCTTAACCTGCATCCATCTTGGAGAGCAGAGCTATAGCATCTGCCTGAATCTGCTTATTTCTCCCAGCATTCTGTTCTGTCTACTCCACCTACCTAATTTTCTGTCCTATCAAAGGCCAAGGCAGTTTCTTTATTAACCAATGAAAGTAACACATAGACAAATGACCCTCCTCCATCATCTGACCAAATATTAGATCTTTTATCTGGGAGGAAAGAATTACCCTTAATTTGTGTAGTACTATTCCCTGGGTGTGGGTCCTAGATTAAAGAAAAGAAAAAAAGAAAGAAAGAAAGAAAGAAAGAAAGAATGAAAGAAAGAAAGAAAGAAAGAAAGAAGGAAAGAAAGAAAGAAACAAAGAAACAAAGAAACAAAGACAGACAAAACCAAACAAACAAAAAGTGAAGAGTGAAGAGATAACTCTTTGGTGAAGAAACATGACTGATCATCCTGAGATCAAGTCCTAGCTCTCACTTGGCAACTCACAGCCTACAGTGGGATCTGATACCCTCTAGTGGCATGGAGGCCTTCATGCAGATGGAACACTCATACACAACATGTATATAAATAAATATTTTTAGAACAGAAAGTAGTCAGTACACAGAGAGAGCTCTCAAGAATTAAAACAAATCTAATAATAAAATAATAATAATAATAGAAAACTGCAGCCCACACACAAAAGAGAGAGCAAGACAAAGCGATGAGTGATGCCTTCACCACTATCTGCTTCCTGTTTGTAGACACAATGTGGCATCTGCCTCCAGTCCCTCTTCTCAGGAGTCCCCGCCAGGTTGGACTGTACCCTGAAATCATAAGCGAAGATCTTTGTCCCTTTAGTTGCTTTTGTTAGAGTATTTTTAACCAGAAGAGGAAGTAGCTAGTGCAACACGGGACATAAGGAAAGAGGTACGTTTCTAGGAGCTTCAAGGAAAAGAATAAAACAAGGATCACTGCTCAAGGAGGACCCAGAACCAAAATGCACATGGAATATGGTCTCTCTCTGTGCCATAGTCAGGGACCCAGGAGGCTCAAAACCTGTCTTTCATAAAATTCCCTCACTTTCGCTGTCTTCTTTTAACCCTGTCCCTTCTTATAAAAGCCCCTTGTGTCACCTTCCTTTACAGAAAGCCAGGCAAGAGCCTTAAGAGCACCAGCGAGAAAGGCCCAGCAGCCAGGATGCATTTGGGATTTGAGGTTAAACAGAACATAGACTGCCCACTGTTAAGAAAATTGTGTTTCACCATTTTATCTAAGTAACAGGATCCCTGTTCGGTTCGATCCTTCTGCTAAACTTCACAGACCTCTCTACCCAAGCGTGCACCAAACTAAAACGTCTTTTATGTTTCCTGCTTTTGCATGTTTTTGTTGATGCTGGTGTGTGCCCTCCAGAGAGCTTACTTTCCAAAAATCTAACTGAATTTCCCGATCTCGTAGTGTTTTGAAAATCCCAACTGACAATGTGTGTTTTATGGAACGGAAAGTGTTCTGTGAGACGTTCCCTCTGCAGCCTCATACCAAAGGTTATTTCTTTTAAAGGACAAAGTTGGTTTAATCCAACACGCTTCAGGGGAACTTTATATTTATAAACTATTTGACCTACGGTTTAGAAAAATCAATAAAACTAATATTTTACTATACACATTCCACATGTGTTTTCAAATGGCTCCAAATTGATACGAATATTCTCAGTTACTAACATAGAGCTAGTCTTTTTGAGCTTCACTGTGCCCCATTTTAAATATTTTAAGCATTTGATTTCTCGTTTGTATAAATCTGTCGATGCTTCTCTCAGTCCAAAGCTATTTTCTTCCAAGCCTTTGGAGGTGCCTTGCCCTCCAAAGTTGACAGATGCAAACCATAGAAAGAGAAGCTCTGTCTTCACGTTACCCTGATGCAGGGCTGTGCAGTTTACCCTGCCCACTGGACCTCACAGCTGACCCTAACCCAAGGCAGGAAGCTTGTAGTCTGTGAGTCTTCAAGCCTTGCCTTTGTTCCAAGTTTAGAAAACCACAAATTCATTTATTTGCAAGATGGTTCAAAAACTCAAGTGGCCTAAGGAGGTAGACGGAGCAGTTAGTAATTTGTCCCTCTGCATCCCCAGTGTTTATTTCCTTACGATTTAACGGTTTCAATGTGCCTTTGCTAAGTAGCCAGCCAAATGAAACGCCAGAGCTTCAGCTGGGGGAATCTGATTTCTTGTTGAATAGCGCCATCTAATGGCTGGTCGGCTTTTTGGTTTTGGTTTTGAAAATTCTTAGTTGTCCAACTTTTAGACATGACTAAAACTGAAGTTTGTCAGTGTCATTTAAATATCATCTTTTTCTGATACAAATATGTAGCTGTTGTCTCGTTATTTTTCCTTGAAATCTCATCTTATTCTCCTTTTGACTCTTGCCATATTACTTTCTCCACAGCAGGTACTGCGTCTATAGTAAATAGAGATTTAATTTATCTGGCATTGTTTTAAGGTCACCTATAAAATGTACTTTTAATATAATAATTTTTAAACATACGTTTTCCTTATTTTTTATTCTAACCCATTCTAAAACGCAGTACCTCCCATCACCCATGTCCACCGTATGCAATTGAATATTTCATCATTTTCAAATGTGGACAGGGACAAAAGTTCTGTTTGTTTTGATAAAGCCTCCACCATTGTTAAGTTTGAAATTCTAATTTCTCATGTATAAACTACATCAATTTCAATGTCTAAAGCAAACTCATTTTTTGTATTTGCTTATTTATTTGTCTGTTGCTGTTGTTTTATTTTATTTCTTGAGACAGGGTTGCTCTGTGTAACAGCCCTGGCTGCCCTGGAACCCACTCCTTAGACCAGGCTGACTTCAGACTTACAGAGATCTCTGCCTGTCGCTGACTTTCGAGTACTGGAATCAAAGCTATGCTTCCGCACTGTTTTCACATTTTAAGACGTGATGTTATGATGTTAGGAGCAGTCACCCTTATTTGGGGTTGAAAGGTTTGCAGAATTGGTACATTCTTATTTAAAACCAATTTTTTTCTAAGCTTTCTTGTTTTTTATAATTGTATTAATGACATTTCTTTTCCTCTTCCATTTTATTGACAAAATTTACTATCAAAAGTACTAAAAACTTTGACTCCTAAATCTCTCTGTAGCCTCAGTGAGTACGCTGATAAAATATGACAGATGGTAAGTAAGTAGAAGCTTGGATGGGGAAGATGCAGTCTGATATCAAGGAAGACAGCTTCTCAGTAATAATACACAGAAAAAAAGAAGTCTTCATGGCCATTTATTAACCATTCAATAAGTATAAATTCATACCTCTTTTGTGCGAGCATCTTTGCTTAAAGCTGATAATCCAGATGTGATAAGGAAGGTACCCTTCTGTCATGGACTACTTGGACTAGACCACAGGAACTAAACTGTTTGTTTGTTTGTTTGTTTTATGGATGAAGTATTTTCTGAGGCTCAAACAAGGAACACAAATCAGTAGCTGATAGGTTGTGGTAAGGTGTGGAAAGAATGAAAGGCCCAAAGAACTAATTCTAACCTTCTTTAGAAGCACGTAAGAATTTGTGAGCCTAGAAAAGATAATTCAACTACTCAAGTCCAAAAAGAAAATCACTGAGGGAACATAGGATAAGGTGTCATCGACTAACAAAAATCATGTCACTCCAAATTAATAGGGGCTATGCTATTTATTATGTTAGACAATGCCACTGTGACAAAATGTGTGAAACAGACCATGTAAAATGAGACTAGATCCTGGCATGGCAACCCACGTCTTTGATCCCAGCATTCTGGAGGCAGAGGCAGGTGAACCTCTGTGAGTCACCAATTTCCAGGCAAGGCAATGGAAGGACGGTCTATATAGTGAAGCCTGGTCTATATAGTGAGTTTCGGGTCAGCCAGGGCTATGTAAAGAGACTCGGACTCAAAATAGCAATTAATTAATTAATGGCGAAAGGTTTCCTGTGGCCCATAGTTTCACTTGTCTCTTTGTTGATGCACCTATGATGAGGCAGGACATGACAGGAATGCTGCTCACCTAACAAATGAACAGATAAAGAAAATAAAAGACCGGGAGCCAAGATGCACCCATCAAAGGGACACCCCTACTGGCCCTCTGCATCCAGACAGGCCCACTTTCCACAGTTCCGACCAGTTCCCAATATTCTATTTGATTATTAATCCACCTGGGAGGTTGATTAGACCTGCACACTCATAACCCAATTATTCCCCCCATGAACTTTAAGTGGTGTTTCACCTCTGAGCCACAGCAAATATGTTTGAGAAATTATACCAAAGAAAATCTGGAATACCATCTACTAAAGACTTCAGGACTTTCTAATGAGAGTGGCAGAGAGCTTGTGAAGAATTTAGTGCTGGCTGCATGATTGTGTGATTATTTTATAAACTTAGAACCACAGTTATATTTTAAGTGGGAGCAAAGGCAATGTTTGACATCATTTTAAATAAAATAGCAAAATACAATCACAAACAGATATAAGTTATAAATATGTTTTAATACTAAAAAATGCCGAGACAAAATATGTTATATGAAAGAGAAATATACCAGTATGTTGGTGAAGACTGATTTGTGGTTCAAACATGATGGCTGAACCAAACAAATAAATACATACTGTATATATGCAAATTTAATTTTTCAAAGATTTAAAATGTCATTGCTCCCTTTGTAAAGAGCAAAAAACAGTTTGTCATCTTTATTTTATTGTCAATATGTGCAAAAATTTAATATCGCTGTCCTTGACTAATGCATCTTCCAAAGTTTTTATTCAGCACACTTCACAATGAATATAGTGTTGCATTTGAAACTCCAAGTTCTTCCTGCCATGCTGCTTTGCCTCAAGTGATGTAGGACATGAGCTGTGATCACAGGTCTGGAGAGAGGCAGTGTGCTTCGGAGAACTGAAGACGCATTTGAGCTAACATAGGCTTCTTTGCAGATGTCTGTTCTCTGACAAATTGCTTCATCCTCCTGGAAAAACGATGATCAGAGCGATGGCCCACAGCTGTGTGGAGGCTGTTGTGGGTGGTGCAGTAATGACAGTAGGCTGGATGGCCAAATGCCAGCGTAGAAGCAATTAATTACAGGCAGTCTACCCACACTTTGAGAAATGGCTGGAAATAGGCAGCATCATTCTTACATAACTGATGAAATTTGGAGTTTAGCTTATTTTCCGTCAAAGATATTTCTAGTCCATTAGGGTTACTTTTCTACTTGTCGATGTGAACCTGTTAGATCTGTGGCCATTGCACCGTCCTTCCGCTGCTTTGCCTGGAAATTGGTGACTCATCTGAAAGTATATGAATGTGACTCTTTGGAATTGTTTGTGGATGTGAGAAAACTGAACATTCTCACAGCTTGTTCTCAGTGGCATAATCTCTCAGGCCCGTCTGCACATTGTTACTGCACTGGAGCAAACCTTGATCAATAGACAGAGTTGTTGCAACTCTGCTGTTCAGATTTCAAACATGCATCGCAAAGATGCATCATTCTCTTCAAACATGCATCACAAAGATGCATCTTCCTCTGCATCCTTCTCCTGACTCCAATCACCAGCTTGGTCTCACCCGACTCAGAGACAAAGTCAAAGCACATGTGTGTTGC
The DNA here is from genome assembly GCF_000317375.1 of Microtus ochrogaster. Lineage (NCBI taxonomy): Eukaryota > Metazoa > Chordata > Mammalia > Rodentia > Cricetidae > Microtus > Microtus ochrogaster. The sequence continues at coordinate 14,047,039 of NC_022021.1, forward strand.
GGGAGGTCCTCCCGCTCCTCCAGCCTATAGCTGCTGAGATACCAGCCCATTGGGGCATGGTCTCTCTCTCCCTTTAAAAAAGCAGCGACTTCC
>NC_022021.1:14055419-14097735 GCF_000317375.1 Microtus ochrogaster
TGTGATCTGTAAGTTTCCCCCTTTAAATAAATACCATCTTATTAATCATAATTCCCAACTGGTGTGGCATTGCTTGTGACTTACGACTCCACATGTGTCTGAGAGGCCTCAGCTGATCACCAGCTTCAGGGTCTGACTGTGCACAACCCGACACACACGCACTGACTTGTTCTTATCAAGGCTCTTTTCTTACCACTTCCGCCCCCTGCACCATTTGCTTTCAACTCTGGCTGTGTATCCTGACTATCAGCTCCTCCCCTGCTTGATTATGAAAAGCACCACCTCCTCTTACCTTACTCCCCCACACACATACCCAGTGCCCTGCTTCCTCCAGCATTATTTTATCGAACTTATAACTGCGAGTGTATTACATGTTTATTTTCTGTCTTTCCACATAGTAAATTTCATCAGAGCCTGAATGTGTATGGGTTTGCCACTGCTACATATGTAGCATGTCACCACGGAGCATCTACTTAAGGAATATTTATGGTAAAGGTATACTGATTAAAATTCAAGAACATATTATAAAGACAGTTGCTTATTTTTTTTAAAAAAAAAAGCAACTTAGGCTTGGTTGGAAAAAATCAATACTTGATTTACTTGCAGTACACTCTTTCCTTTATGTTTAAAAGTAAATAGGCCGTTCCTCTGAGCTAATGAGGATGATTCATAGGGAAGAGGAAAGGAAAGTGATGTCAGGAGAAAACTTTTTGTAGGGACAAAGTTAACACCAACTTAAACCTGTGTCAGTAAATGGGTTTGTCAGAAAAAGTTTACCTCAAAATTTCATTATTTAAGAGAGTACAAGGAGGTGGCATTTTCTCTTCCAATTACAAGCTCGTGGGACAGTGCCAAGAGTACTATTCTGATATAACTCCAGGACAAATGAATGTAAGTAGGACTTGGCACAGCCTATTTAAAGCCTGTGGTGAATCTATGGGAAGGGAACTGAGAAAGAGAAAGTGACTGGGAACCAATGGCACTTTAAACTAAGCAACTCTAACATTGCCTAGTACTTGGGGTAGCCACCAGCCATTGGAGACTCTGCAGAGCTAAAGAGCTAGTTTGGTAACCATTTCCAGGACTAATGTAATATATAGAATACCTAGGATAGGAAGGAGCTCTTCTTGCCAGTACTAAAACAATGGGCGCTGAATATATCAAGATGACCTCAGTGATATGAAAGCTAAGCTTAGCAGGAAGGGTTCTAACACCATCCTAAATAGGGGGGGAAGAATTTCAAGACATTGGTGTGCTAACATTTTCGAAAGGGTCATAGACAGATGATAGATGATACACAGATTGGTAGGTAGATAGATGATAGAGAGACAAACAGATAGAAATAGAAAAATAGATAGATAGATAGATAGATAGATAGATAGATAGATAGATAGATAGATAGATAGATAGATAGATAGATGGTAGATCGATAGATGATAGATAGATAGATAGATAGATAGATAGATAGATAGATAGATAGATAGATAGATGATAGATAAAATAGGAAATGATTTATAGAGAGAGATGATAGGTAGGTAGATGAAATAGAAAATAATAAAGAGATAAAGATAGAAGATAACAGATAAGTAGACAGACAGACAGATAGTAGAAGCTACATCCACAGATATAAGAGGTTATTTCATTGTATTCCTTATGTGCATTCCCTTGACTCTTAGTGACACTTAACATTTTTTATCTTAATTTATTTTCTCAATTTCATTTTACATTCCATCCACAGTTCCTCCCTTCTCCTCCTGCTCTTCTGCATCTCCCCAGCTCACCCACATCCCCTCCTCCCAATGGGTAAGGGCTCCCTTGGGACATCAACAAAGTCTGACACATAAAGTTGGGGCAGGACCAAGTCCCTCCCGCTACATTAAGGTTTAGCCCTTACATCAGACTGAATTATTTCTGGATCTCCACAGGAACTCTTCAGACAAAAACTTTACAAAATGCATTCTATAGACTGCCACTTTGTCCGAATGCCAGTATCCTATGCCTTACAGAATTTTTTCAGTTTTATTGGGTCCAATTTATTAATTGTTGATCTTAGTGTCTGTGCTACTGGTGTTCTGTTCAGAAAGTTGTCTTTTGGGCCATTGTGTTCAATATTATTACCCACTTTCCCTTCTATCATGTTCAGTGTATCTGGATTTATGTTGAGGTCTTTGATCCATTTGAAGTTGAATTTTGTACAGGATGTTAAGTACAAAACTATTAGCATTCTTCTTCTACATGAAGACACCCAGTTTGACAGCACCATTCTTGAAGATGTTTTCTTTTGTTCAATGTGTATTTCTGTCTTCTTTATCAAAAATCAGATGTCTATATGTGTGTGGGTTTATGTCTGATTCTTCAATTCAACTCCATTAATTAATGTATATTATTATTATTAAGATATCTGTGTGCCAATCCCATCTGTTTTTTATTACTATAACTCTGTAGTATATCTCTAAATCGGGGATGGTGCCACCCGCATCAGTTCTTTTGTTATTCAGGATTGCTTTTTCTATTCTGAGCTGTTTTACCATGGGAAGCTGAGAATTGTCCTTTCAAGGTCCGTAAAGAATTGTGTTGGAATTTTGACGGGAACTACGTTGAATCTGTAGATTAATTTGGTAGAATAGCCATTTTTCTATGTTAATTCTACAAATCCATGAGCATTTTCTCATCTTCTGATATCTCCTTAAATTTTTTGCCTCAAAGACTTTAAGTTTTTATCATACAAGTCTTTCATTGTCTTGGTTAGAGTTACTCCAAAATCATTTATATAATTTGAGGCTATTGTGAAAGGTGTTGTTTCTCTGATTTCTTTTTCAGTCTGTTTGTCATTTACAAATAGGAGGTTTCCTTTTGTTCTGTTCTTTTTTTAAGTTCATCTTGTATTGAGTATCTAGCTACAGTATTTATCAGTTATAGGAATTTGCTGGTGGAATATATATATGTGTATATATACATACCATCTACAAATAACAAAAATGCTTTTATTTCATCCTTTATAATTTATATCCCCTTGATAGATAACAATTGTCTTATTGCTCTAGCAAAAATTTTAAGTACTATATTGAATAGATATGAAGAGAGTGAACAACTTTGTCTTGTTCCTGATTTTAGTGGAATTGCTTTAAGATTGTCTCCGTTTGACTTGATGTTGGCTATAGGCTTGATGCAAATTGCCTATGTTAGGTGTGTCCCTTGTATACCTAATCTCTCCAGGACATTTACTATGAAGAAATGTTGAATTTTATCAAAGGCCTTTTCTACATCTAAAGAGATGATAATTTGGCTTTTTCTTTCAGTTTATTTCTGTGGTGAATTACATGGACAGATTGCATATGTTGAACCATTCCTGTATCTCTAGAATGAAGCCTACTTGATCATGTTGGATGATCTTTTTGGTATGTTCTTGATTTTTGTTAGCAACTATTTAATTGAGCATTTTCTTACATCTTCGTTCACAAGGGAACTTGGTCTGTAATTCTCTTTCTTTGTTGAGTCTTTATTTGTTTTGGGTATCAGAGTAACTGTGCTCTCATAAAATGAATTGGGCAATGTTCCTTCTGTTTCTATTTAGTATTGAATATTCTATTGAGTGTTGAAACTAACTTTTCTTTGAAAATCTGGTAGAATTCGTGCTAAAACCATCTGGCCTTGGGCTGATTTTCGTTAGGACACTTTTAATGATGGCTTGTATTTCTCTAGGGATTATAATTCTATTTAAATTGTTTATCTGATCTTGTTAACTTTTGTAAGTGGTACCTAACTAGAAGATTATCCATTTCTTTTAGATTTTCCATTTGGTGAATGGTGAATTAGAGTATGTCCTTAAGATTTTCTAATATTCCTACATGTCTGTTATGACCACATTTTTGTTTCTGCTTTTGTTATTTTGGATTTTTTTTGTTTCTGCATTTTAGTTAGTTTAGATAAGGGTTTGTATATCATGTTGATTTTCTTAAAGAACCAGCTTTTTGTTTCATTGATTCTTTATATTGTTCACTCTGTTTCTATTTTGTTGATTTAAGTCCTCAGTTTGATTATTTCTTGTTGGCTCCTCCTCTTGGGAGTGGTTACTTCTTTTTGTTATAGCTTTCAGGTAGACTGTTCAGTCACTGTTGTGCAATCTCTGACTTTCTTCTTTAACACTGCTTTCACTGTGTCCCTTAAGTTTGGTTATATTTTATATTCATTTTCAATAAATAAATTTTATTTTTTTATTTCTGTCTTGACCCATTTTCATTCAGTAGAGAATTGTTTAGTTTCCATGAGTTTGTAACCTTTCTGTTGCTTCTGTTGCTGTTGATATTGAGCTTTAATCCATTGTTGTTCAATAGAATGCAGGGATTTGTTTAAATTTTCTTGTATCTAATGAGATTTTTTTAGTGTCCAAGTATGTGGTCACTTTTATAGAAAGTTCTGCAAGGTACTGAAAAGAAGTTATATTCTAAAAAAAAAAAAAAAGAAGAAGTTATATACTGTTGTGTTTTAGTGAAATATTCTGTAAATATCTGTTATGGCTTTTTGTTTATAACATCTACTAATTCTAGTATTTCTCTGTTTAGATTTTTGTCTGGGTGACCTGTGCATTGGTGTGAGTGGGGTATTGAATTCTCCCACTATCAGTGTGTGAGGGTCAATATGTTATTTAATTTTTAGTAGTGTTTCTTTTACAAACATGGGTGCTCTTGTATTGGGGGCATAGAAGATAAGAATTAAAATGTCATCTTGATGGATTCTTTTTTTGGTGACTGTGTAGTATCCTTCCTGAAGAGAACTCTAGTCAGCCCAATCATGGTAAAATGGTTCTGTCAGCCTTTATGCTTCTTTCTCATTCCCTCTGTCTTGATTAAAAAAAAAAAAAGATTATATTCCTAAGGCTATCCACCAAGTTTATTCCCTTATTTGGCCACTTCTTCCTCCTGAGGCTGACTACCAAGGTCCAGTTAACAAAGTGTTGAAATCCAGCAGTCAAAAAAGCCTCCTTTGGATCACCTAATTAACATACCCAATTAAAATTAAACATCTTTTCCTAACACAGCGTTTCCTTCTTTACCTTTATAAAGCACTATTTTCCTATACGTCATGTCTGTCTCCCCTTTATCTAGAGGCAATCTTTTATCCTCCCCCAGTCCCTCAACAAATACCCTACTCCCTCCCTTGATCCCTTCATCTGCTCTCTCATTCTCTATGACCCGTCTTTTTCTCTTATCTCCTACCCACGTCCTTCTGGGACAAATACATTTTCTCTCTGCTGAGAACTTGGTCTTCGGGTATCTTGAGCTGACTTCAAGCTTTTTTTACAAATCTGAGATACTGTTTCCCCAGGAGGCCCTGGAGCATGAAGACCAGAAAGAGGAAGAAAGAGAGAAAATCCAAAAAAGATGATAGAAGTTGCCTAGTGACCGAGCTGGGGGTAAAGAAAGGAAGGGGGCACTGGAGCTGCCAGGAACAAAAGGAAAGGAAAGGAAAACTATAAGGTGTCACCTTGTTTCTGAACTGATACCAATCCTTTCACTTCTCCATCTCTTTGGAATGTTTTTGGTTTGAAATCTGTTCTGTTATATATTAAAATACTTTTAATATTCTTTTTTTGTTCTGTGTGTTTAGTGTGTTGATTATCATATGGTACAAGGACTTTTTTCTGGTTCAGTCTATTTGGTGTTCTGTAAGATTCTTGTACATTTATAAGAATGTCCTTCTTAAGCCGGGCGATGGTGGCACACGCCTTTAATCCCAGCACTCAGGAGCCACAGGCAGGCGGATCTCTGTGAGTTCGAGACCAGCCTGGTCTACAGAGCTAGTTCCAGGACAGGCTCCAAAGCCACAGAGAAACCCTGTCTCGAAAAAAAGAATGTCCTTCTTTATGTTAAGAAAATTTTCTTCTTTGATTTTGTTGAAAATATTTGCTTGGGCTTTGTCTGGGTTTATTCTTCTTTGTCTGTTGGGTGTTTGCATGTACAAAGATGGGTGACAGACCAGCAAGTTCAATTAAACCAGAATCAAACTTTATTCCAGGCTAACAAAAAAAAAATCTCCATGGGGCACACAAAACTTATCAGCTATAGCTGTGACCACAGAGATGGAGCTTTTCTAGCCTTGGCAATGGGCAATTTCTGAACTCACCCTTTTATATACACAAATAAGCATTAGGCATGAACAAAAGAATTTTTACAATTTCAAAGTAAAACTTAGATAAAAATTGCCTTTTTTAGAATTTCCACTAACAGGGTTTTTCAGTTAAACTAGTGTTTGTACTTGGCCCTTTGTTTTTCTCTGGCACTTTCTGATGGTGTTTCCTGAAGCTCTGCACTTCCCTGATATGCTAGTTTTGTGTAGCACAGAAGAGTATGGGACAGTGCACAACCAAAGAGTCACATACGTCTCATCAGCTCACATCAGTTGTTGGTCACGAGTGGCCAAGAGTTATCTTAAGGCTGACTCTCAGTTTTCAGAGGGCTACTTCAGCCTTTCAGACAGAGCTGCTGGCTGAAAAACAAAGTAACCCACTGTTAATAGTTAATCTTTAAACTGTTGATAGTCTGTTCTCATTCTCCTGGGCTTGCAAATTTATATTTTTTTATTTCTGCATTCTTATTTCTGGAACTTACATTTCTATATTCTTATTCTTGAACTCTTCACTTCAATTCCTATTATTCTTAGGTTTAGTCTTTTCATACTGCTCCAGATTTCCTGGTTGATTTGTGCAAGGAATTATTTAGATTTAGCATTTTCTTTGGTCAATGTATTCATTATTCTATCACGTATTTAATACCTGAGATTCTCTCTTACATTTCTTCTATTCTGTTGGTAAAGCTTGCCTCTGTAGTTCCTGTTTGTATTCCTTAATTTTTAATTTCCATAATTCCCTCAGTTTGTATTTCCTTTACTGCTTCTATTTCATTTTCAGATCTTGAAGAGTTTCATTTGTTTCCTTAACCTGTTTCTTTGGTTTTTGCTTGTTTGTTTGTTTGCTTGCTTTTTTAGCTTTCTTGAAGGATTTCGTTCATTTCCTCCCATTGCTTGTATTTCCCTGCGTTTTCTTAAGGGATTTATTCATTTCCTCTTTAAGGACCTCTATCATCTTTATGTAATTGGTTTTCAGGTCTTTTTCTTGTGCTTCAGCTGTGTTGGAATATTCAGTACCTTCTGAAGTAAGATATCTGGGATCCAGTAAAAACTGTTATTGTATTTTTATCTAGGCATCTGAGTTTTCGGTGATTATAGGTCTAGTTGCCAATATCTTCATTTGTCTTTGCTGGGTGAAAATTTTTCCTTTGACTTCTATTTCCTCTCTGGATTTTCAGAATATGTACTAACTGTGTGTTGCCTGTCTTACTGAACTGCTGGCTTGTGTGTTCATGGGAAGCAGTTGATGGAACTGGAGGCTGGGGGAAAAGGAAGCCAGGAGTAATGGTCTATGGAATCCACAGGAGGCATGAAATGGACATGGAGGGAGAAGCTGCAGATGGTGTTCTTTTGCAGCCTAGTCTGCTCAATCAAACCCTGTTCAAAATGCAGAAGTGCCTAGTAGTTCTTCCTCCTTAGGACTCTCCTCAAACATTGGAGTCACACAGAGAACTCGATAGAACTAGAGTACTGGATACCGGGATAAAGGGGACATGGATTCTGATTAGGCCAGCCCTATCAGTCATATGGATGTCTCACCCCACATGGATAGGCATGAAAAGAGGAAAATCAGAATGAAACCTACTCAAGCTTCTGCTTGGTTTCAGGAGGATGTGGCACTCTTCAATTGTCTATTCTGGTCTTTCTGGTCTAATAAAATGGTATAATTTTTAGTGAACACATGATAGTCCAGGCTACTTTACTAAGCAGACTTTGAAACTAGATGTGACTGTGTGACTAACATGCTCATATCATATATGTAAATATCAGATCATACAGTTAATGTCAAGTAGATATATAAATATCCTTCTTCCGGCCTCTTTTGCTGACAGACTATAAATGTACTAACTACTTTTCTATTGCTGTGATGAAACACTATGACCAAAGCATCTTATAAAAGAAAGCATTCATTTTGGCTTATGATACCAGAGCACTAAAGTCCATGGTGACAACACAAAGGCATGTTGTCAGGAGCATCAAACCCAAATAAGAGATAGAGAGCCCACATAGAAGGATGAGCTCTGGAAACCTGAAAGCTTCCCCTCCATGACACACCTTTTCCAACAAAGCCATACCTCCTAATCTTTCCCAAATGTTTCCAAGAACTTTGAACCAAGCATTCAAACAAATGAGCTTATAGGAGCCATTCACATTCAGATCACCACATATGAGTAACTGGCAACATTGTCAACAGTTAGTCATCTTACAACACTGGTTACACCATCCAAACAACTGGATAGAACGGGATGCTGTCCCTGACAATTACTAGTCTTCCTTCTTAGACTTAAAATGCTTAACTGTAATTTTATGTCAGAAATAGGGAAACTTTTTCATTTGACAATTATATTTTAACTTAATTTATAACTTACTATGGAACCATTTTTGTAGTTTTATAAATTAAGTTTGACATTGTTTCAAAATATGTAAGTATACAAACTCATTGTGAAATGAGTAAAATTAAGTTAAATTCCAAAATGAGTGTAAAATATCTAGAAACACAACCAAATATAGCATGAGTTCTAAGTTTTTTCATAAATTCATGCCCCATATTGGGCACCAATATGTAGAATAGGTTCTAATAGGTCTTAATAATAAAAGCCCAATGTCAAATATTGGGGGAAATGCTGAGAGATCATAGAGATAAAAGAGTAAAACCACAGCCACCTTATCTCTGAATTTCCTACCCAGTAAGAAACTGAGTTCCTGTCTCCTCCTGCCTTATCACTTCCTCTTTCTGCCCAGCCATATCATACTTCATGCCTGTATGATTAGCTAGTAGCTAGTTCTATTTTCTGATCTTCTGGAAAGTTTATTTACAACAAGATATCACCACAACAAAAGCTATTAATTTACATGATATTAAGCCATATAATGGGAAATGAGAGATCATAAAAAATATAGAATGATTCTTCCCTTTATATCACAAGCATCTATGCTTTTTGTAACAAAGATTAAAGAAACAGACACTAAAAATAGGAATATTTTAAGATAGCATTTTATAAGTGGCTTATTCAAGAATTATGAGAAAATTTACAAATACCCTACACATATTTACAGGAAAGGCAGACAAAAGAGTTCCGTTCTATAGTCAAGTATTGAGGAGCACATATGTTCTAAGTCAAACGTGTGGGAGGTACTACTGGCTTTAAATAACAATTGGTCACCCCAACTTCTGTAGGGTCAAAGATATTACAGACTTTGATTGTTATATAACTGTGTTAAACAACACAGTCATACTGGTGAAAATGGAGTACACATTCGTATTTCAGTCACTTCAGCTGCTTTGAAGCATTGACAATATTGGGCATACTTAATTGGAGGCAAATGTTTTGGTAAGACTATCAACAACATATTTTCTATGAATATGTTTTCATGTTTGGGTCATTTTATAAAATACTTCTGTTTCAAAACTGTATTTAGTTACATGTATGCATGTTTATGGGGGGTTCTATTCTGGTGCCTGAGGAGGCCAGAAGAGGTACTGGATGTTCTGAGTGCAAGTGCTTCTAACTGCTGAGTTCATTTCTTCTGCAGGTTCAACTGACAAATCCTTGTATCATAACTAACCTATTTTATTTGATGATCATAATCTGAAGTACTTGTTACCATTTGATATCAATTAAACTTCTCTCTAAAGTTGAAAAAAGTTATAGAAAAAAATAAAAATGCATCTTTGAGTGAGAAATCAATTTCATTAGAAAATAAAACTGTATTTTCCTTAAGGGAAAACTGTCTTTCCAAATTGCATTTAAAAATTCTTTTCAATGCCTTTTTTCCTTAAAAGTAATTTTTGCTCTTTAAAAGTGCCTTCCTATTTTCAATTCCTACACTTACATTTTTGGTATGGAAGGTCCTTCTGATTATGTGTCACTTTTATTGGTCAACAAATAAAGAAACTGCTTTGGCCTATAGCAAGGCAGAACTTAACTATGATGCTAAGCTGTATGAACTGGACATGCATAACCCACAGAGAAATGACTGCTGAACTTGCCTAAAGGTGAGACAATCCTTTGGGGTTCCTGCTTCATGAAAAAGTCCGCCAGACATGCTGCAGGAAACAAAAGAAAGTGACTGACAAACTGCCAATGTAGGGGAGACTGTCTTTGAAATTTCTTGCTTAGTGGTAAAGTCTGCTGGATATTATGGGCCTATAGGCTGGAGATGGATGCCCACAACATTACAGAAGAACTTTGGGTGACTGCCCAGGCAGTGAGTTGTCTATCAATTCGAGAGTTTTGGAAGCTGCTTACAATGAACTTCCAGTGCATTTAGATGTTTACTTAGATAATATTATATCCTTCTGGAGTTTTTGATGGAGCTTAAGAATGTATAGCTATAGTCCTTTAAAACACTCTAGCAAAATTTTCATCAAAGAGACCAGAGAGACTTCATCCAGCAACTGATAGGAGAAGATGCCGAGTCCCACAGGCAAACACTAGGCAGAACTTGGGGAGTCCTTCAGAGGAGGTAGGAAGGATGTGAGGAACCAGAGGAGTCAGTAACACCATGAAAACATAGCCCACAGAATCAACTGACTCATAAGGGCTTTCAGAGATCAGGGAGCCTGTACTGGTCTGATCTAGGTCCTCTGCATGTATACTATGGCTGGGTAGTTTAGTGTTCTCTTGGAATTCCTAACAGTTGGAAGTAGGGCCTATCTGTGACTCTTTTGCTTCCTTTTGTGACCCTTCTCTTTCTGGGTTGCCTCGTCCAGCCTTGATGTGATATTATGTGACAGGTCTTATGGTTGCTTGTTATGCTATGTTTGGTGAATGTCCCTAAAAGACCTTCTCTTTTATGAGGGAAGGCAGAAAGTGGTGGATCTAGGGGAGAGGGGAGGTGGGTAGAGAGACTGAGGGGAGGAGAAGGTGGGAAAACTGTGGTCTGAAGAGAATAATTTTAAAAGAAAGGGGACAGAGCAATTACATACTAGTAACCTGAAAGCTCCAAAACAGAAAGAAACTCTACCCAAAAGGAGTATGTGGCAAGACATAATCAAACTTGAGGCTAAAATAAATAAATTAGAAACAAATAAACAATAACAACAAAACAACCATAAAGATTGTTCTTTGAGAAAACCAATATTAATAAACTCTAATCCGAATTAACTAAAAGAGGAGAGAATATGAGATAGAGATGAAATGGGAGCCAAAACAAAGTATCAAGAGGATCCAGAGAAACATAGGATGTCCTTTAAAAACCTGTACTCCGTAACCAACCAACATCTGATTTGAGTTAAAGCTATTCCATGAAATAGAACCCATACCAACTACAGCTTGGGTAACCAAAAACCTGAGACTGGATAGGCCAGGGACATAGGGGAAAACCAAATGCTACCATTATGCTAAAGGAATGGAACAATAAAATGACCTCTAATGTCATCCTGTCTCACTCAGTGATCATCGGAGAAGCTTCTTCCTGCAGCAGATGGGAACAAATACAGAAGCCCACAATCAGGCACGTGCAGAGAGTGAGAGACCTTGGAACACTCAGCTCTAAATGGGGTTTCTTTATTAAAGCTCCTTTCGCGGCTGAGGAAATTTTTTTGTAGAAAAATAGAAATACTTTTTACAAAATGGCCATATACAAGAAAATTATTGGCAACACAGAGACACTCAGAACCTGGAGGGATCAACAAAAGTAGATAGTAAAGACTAGAGTGAAGATTCGATTTTTAAAACCGATTTTACCCGTATGGGAGTTACCTCTGCCTGTGTGTCTTTATGCTACATCATCCCTGATGCGCATGAATGCTGGAAAAAGGGCATCAGATCACCTATAACTGGAATTGTCAATGATTTTGAGCCATTGCGTGGGTGCTAGGAATGAAACCTGAGGCCTTTGGAAGAGCAGCCAGGGCCCTGAAGTGTTTATTGCTCTAAAGGGGATAGTACTTGGGAGACTGGACCCAGCAATGACAGACTAAAGTCTCATGCAAGTTTTCTTACAACATCAGATACCTAATACTTTGAGTATCAAGAGGAGTCGCACGAGGACAGTGCACAGTCACAAAGGGAAGCCACACGAGGAGGACAATCAGCACATAGTAGAGAGGTTACACCCAACAAAAACATATTTTTCCAAATCATGCAAACAAATAGCAATAGCCAGTTGGAATAAGTAACCCAAAGTAAACTCACCCTTGTCCACTGTAGCTGGGAGAGGCATGAAAGCACATTCCAAGAACAATTCCACGCTTTTGAGGAAACTGAGGTCACAAGATTCTTGTCTTTTTTTTTATCTTTGAAATTGTCTCACAAGTACTCAGGATTCTCCTGATACTACTATATTCTTGGACCATGTTTTTGGGCTTAACTACTGAGCCATTTCTCCTGCTCCAAATAATAGTATTCTCTGAAGTTGGCTTTATTTAAAACAAGAGTTTGGAATCAGTTCCCTGCTTGAATACTCAGAATATTTTCTTATTAAATTATCTGACTCATTTTTTTTCTTGTATAACATAGATAGGTGAAATAAGACTAAATGAGAGGAGGAGGAGTGGAAAACCCTACCATGGCTTTATTAAAAAGGACATGGTCAATACTCTAAGCTTGACACCACCCGCAAAGCATACCGGTCATCCAGCAAATACGATAGCTGTGAGCAAACAAGTCTGTAGACAGGAAAGTGCAGATGAAGAGCTATGGTGACAGACAGCTAGCTAAGGGAAGGGGGCCTGTGGTACTGAAGTGTCTTCCTGAGAGCAGCATCTATAGAGAGCTGTCATACTCACTCACTGTCTTCAATTCCAAAATCGCAGGAAGCTACTCCAGCAGACTTGTGTCAAATTTTAACGGGCAGGGTAGAATTTCTCTTCTATTTCAGAAGAATCAGAGAACTATGCAAACAATTATGGCTATGAAATGAGTTAATAAGAGCATTAGAATATTAAAGTCTGATTCAGCCTGAGCGCCAATCTTCAAAATTTGTGATTTCTACTTAATAGAGTTGAAATTTTGCATGACTCTGTCTATGAATTTTCCAACATTTGTCATTTTAAGATTTTTAAGTTGGCTTCCATGAGTTCACTTGATGAATTAATAGTTTAAATCAAGTCTCTAGATGTATGCTGCATATAAAGGAGTACACATATTGATGTGCTTCCTGCAGTTTAGAAAGTACCATTATAAATGCAAAATCACTGAGATGCACTTTCAAACAGCTCCTATTAAAAATGTAAATATCTATAAGGAAAAATCAGCAGATGCCAATAAATGAAGTGCATATCTTAGGATTACAAACCCATAAAAGCTATTAGAATAGATCTAGAATATATATATGCATATATATAATATAGAATGCTTACTAAAAATGGGGTAATACACTACATTTTATGGAGACATTTATAGAGAGTTGTTTAAAGCTGAAATGCTGCTGTGGGGAAAATAAAAACCAAAAACTTTGAGAGATTACTAGAGGGGAAAAAAAACTAAAACAGCACTAGAGCAATAAATCACTGCTTATAGAATTATGTGTTAAGGCATCATGTTCCAAAGGAACCGGTCAAACCAGGTAAAGTAACAGAAGAAATGAATGGTGAATCAGTGGGTGAGAAGGAGGTCAGCAACCGCTGTTGAGTTGTCCTCTTGCTTCCTTAAATTCAGTTCACAGCACATGCGATTACTCCCTTCACTGGAGCTGCTGCTCAATAAGCACAGTTCAGCAAAAGCCATGCGTCCTAATGCGGCTGAGTTGCTCTCTTCCAACAGGAACACAAGCTCTGTTGTCGCCCTTTCTTTGAAGAGCTCTCCGCTTCATGTGCCCCTTCTCCTCCGCCGCCTCCTCTTCATCCTGTTTGACTTCCTCCTCTTACACACACGCCTCTTCCATCACAATGTTTTGGTGAGTGTGCACATTGTCACACATTCCAAGCTAATTTAATCATTGTACCTAGAAAAACAAATTGCTAAAAAAAAATCTGATTCCTCAAGACAGATTCAGATATAAGTCTGTGTCTCATCCATTAATGTCACTCTCAAATCATTTTTCTTACTTTCCACTTGATGGCGCCCACAAAAGCAGGTGTCTGATCATCATAAGGTTTTCTTTGTACTTGAGCATTAGAAACACAAGTTTCCATTCAAAACGCTAAGATTTCCTGTAGTAGGAGCTGTGGGGCTGCGTCCTACCGGGCCGCCCGCATGGCTTATGCCCGGAAATAATTACATGGAAAATGGAAACTGTATTTTTTTATTCACTGCTTGGCCCATTATATCTAGCCTCTTCTCGTCTAACTCTCGCACCTGGACTAGCCCATTTCTAATAATGTGTGTAGCACCCCTAGGTGCGCTTACTGGGAAGATTCTAGCCTACGTCCATCCTGGGTCAGAGCTTCACTGATGGCGTCTGCCCAGGAGAGGGGAGCATGGCCTCTGAGCTCACTTCCTCTTCCTCCCAGCATTCTGTTCTGTTTACTCCTCCCACCTATGTTTTAACCTATGAGGCCAAGCAGTTTCTTTATTACTTAACCAATGAAATCAACAGATTGATATATGACACTCCCACATCAATTTCCTTAATAAAATTTTTGTTGCTAGATATTAAATCTGAAATTAATAAAGTAGGAATGTCTGTCTACCATCCCCAGATTCTGGGAGAAAGATTGCAATTTTGAGGCCACCCTGTGTTATATAGTGAAATCTTAGAAGAAAAGCAGAAGGGAAGGAGGATTTTGTAGCAATTAAATAGAGTAGATATAAACATAGATATTATGTGTTTAAAATGTAACTGTGCAAGTAAAAGCATGATCTCTGACTCACTGGTTTAAAGCCCAACTGGGCAGACGTAAGCTGTGGCTTCTGTTAACTCTTAAGTACATCTGTCCAACTGGAATTCACCGCACTGAGCTTATATAAATAAGATAGAGGGTCAATGGACTCTAAAAGTTGTGCGTGCATTTCACCCTAAATAACTATAGATGGTGCCAATGTGACATCTAAAACCCTCCAGAAGTAACCTAAATCTGTGACAATAGTTTCTTCTTCACTACTCTGAAATATTCATGGCATAGTCGAACAAATTTATTTGCTCCTCTACTCTGAAACTGACTACTTATTCTGTAGTCTCTCAGGAGATTCAAACTCTTCTGTAATAAGGACACAGAAGATAATTTTTGTATGTTTAGCAAATAATTCCCAAAGTTTTCAAACACCCCACAAAGCAAGTAATCATACTTTAACAATTTGTTGTATCTTTCTTCACACATAAACCAAAATAATAAAAAAAATTCCTATTTACATTGAAACAAATAAAGCAGATTTTAAAATGCTAAGAGAGCTTTGGAGATGACTGCTTTTCTTAATAAGAACAGTGAATCTCCAATTGATTTCACCCTCCTCATCACACCTCCTAAGAGGCTATATTAGAACTCAGATTCCTGAGTTCAAAGCACCTCCCCTGATCTTCAAACCAACACACTTCTCCGCCCTTTCTTGTTTAAGATTCTAGAAAACATTCCTTTAGTCTTTCTTCTGCACAAGCATCAAAACTGAGGTTTCCTGATTTGAACATTTTTGTCAAGACTTCAAGTGTTCCTCAAGTTGGTTTATTAAACTGTGAAAAGCAGTCTGCTCCCTATTGGTTATATAATTATTTTCTTTAAAGTGCCACAGTGGACAGATGAAGGACCTTGCTCTGCTGTTAACCTAGATAAAACTAACATAATGTGAGAACGAAAATGACTACACAGCAGCAAAATCTATATTAGGATTTTGCTTAACTGCGTTGTTCTTTATCAAGCATGCAGAACTGTCTAGATCTTATTAAACTCTATTAAGCAATATGGCAGATGACACTTGGGACTGTGGCTTAGAAGTCATATCTCTCTTTAAAATTCGGTAGATTTCGCTTCTGAAAACAGCATATTACATTATTTCATTCATGATATATTACTCCACCTCCTTTCATAGCCATATACATATAAATGGTTCCTTTACATCATATAAAAAAGAAGAAAGGAAATCCACTTCCACCAGAGAATGAAATAAAATTAAATTTAAAATGTCATCGATTATTGACACTAAAAGACAGTTGTTTGACACAAGTTGCTCAATATGATTCTGTTATTTTAGAAGATGTAAAATTGCAATCCTAGTACCTCTTAGAAGGATCTTGTTAATTTTCTCTTTATGAATACAGTGGTCAAAAACAAAAGTTATCTCCCGTGACAGTGTATTCAAAGCTTGCTTGCTTTCTTGCTTTCTTTCTTTCTTTTTTAACCAGGGTTAATGTACCTGGTTTTATGTTCAGATCTTTGACCTGTTGAAATAAGAGCAGCGGAGCTGCGTCCCCAGCACCCGGCCGCCTGCAGGGCTAGCTTTATACTGGAAATAATTACACGGAAACTGTATTCTTTTAATCACTGCCTGACCCATTAGTTCCAGCCTCTTATTGGCTAGCTCTTACATATTGATCTAACCCATTTCTATTATTCTATGTAGCCCATGAGCCGGCTTACCAGAAATGATCTTAACCTACATCTGTCTGGCGTGGGAGAACCATGGCAACTCCCTGACTCAACTTCTTTCTCCCAGCATCCTGTTCTGTTTTCTCCACCTACCTAAGGGTTGGCCTATGAAATGGGCCTAGGCAGTTTCTTTATTAATAAGAAATCATTTCCACATCATTTCCCCTTTTTCTGTTTAAACAAAAAAAGGAAGGCTTTAACTTTAACATAGCAAAATTACAAATAACAAAACAGTTATCAAGCAAGAATTACAGTTACAATATTTATATCTATTTTATCTTTTATCATAACAATGGAAAACTATAACTACCTATCCATTTTAACTCCATCAAAGACTCCAGAAGGATATAATATTACCTAAGCAAACAAGAAATCCAAACTCTAGAAATGACAGAGACATCTCGCTGCGTGGACAGTCACCCAAAGTTCCTCTGCACTGTTAGGGCATCCATCTTCGGCCTACAGGCCCATAGTATCCGGCAGACATTTTCATCAAGCAGGAAATTCCAAAGACAGTTCAGTCACTATCTGCTGTGTCCTGCAGAATGTCTCGCAGACTCTTTCATGAGTCAGGAACCCCGAAAGACCATCTCATCTTTAGGCAAGTTCAGCAGTCTTCTCTCTGCAGGTTCTCTGTGTCCAGTTTATGCAACAGTCCAGGCAAGAGCAGTTTCTTGCCCAAATGGCTATCCAACTCCATAAGGATCCTCTTTAATGTCCATCTTCCTCTCGAAGTAGATTGGTGTCACCAGGAGCAGACATGTCTCATTGTCATGAAAAGTCCTAAGTTATTAAAACATTAAATGTCATATTCTGTAGCCTTTGAGAGATATGAAGAATGTCTATCTGAAATATATCTCTATATATCTAGAAAATCTAAATAACATGACTACAAACTTGACTATTGTTTATGATTATCCATCAACAACCTATGTTTCCTAATTATATATTACATTTTAAAAATGAACTACACAATCACAACACCTTAATCAAGATCAGAAATACACATATATATAACAAAATTGACCTTAAAATCCATACTAATGTAAATTATTCATACCCATATCATTTCCCCCTTTAAATGTAAAAGAACATTTATAAACAATATTTTGGGAACATGGGCGCAGTTTTTTCTCTCTAAACTGCTTCCTGCTGAATGGGGGCGTCGTTAATTAGGTCTTTCATGGTATAACTTGTGTGTTAGTTTCATCTCAGTTGGCAGTTGAGCGAAGCAATTTTCTGAAGGCGTGCACAGGAACCTTTCAGGAGGACGTGGTCTATCATACCATTCTCCTGCTCCAGGCAGATACAGGTTAAGATCATTCCTGATAAGCCAGCTTGTGGGCTACACAAAATAATAAAAATGGGTTAGATCAATATGTAAGAGCTAGCCAATAAGAGGCTAAAACTAATGGGTCAGACAGTGATTAAAAAAATACAGTTTCCGTGTAATTATTTCGGGTATAAAGCTAGCCGTACAGGCGGCCGGGTGCTGGGGACGCAGCTCCGCCGCTCTTAATTCAACATTGACCCACTTGGAGTTAAGTTTTATAATGGGTGAGAAGTACAGATCTATTTGTATTCTTCTACATGAATACATCCAATTTGAGAAGCACAGTTTGTTGAAGAAGCTGTTTTTTATCCAATGAGTACTTCTGGCTTCTTTATCAAAAAATTAGATGCCAATAGATTTGTGGGTTTATGCCTCAATTTTCAATTTGATCCAGGTGATCAACATGTCTATTTTTAAGGCCCAAAGCATGCAGCTTTACTACTATACCTCTGTAGTACAGCTTGAAATCATGGATGGTGATACCTCTACCAATTCTTTAGTTATTCCAGGTTGATTTAACTATCCCAGGTTTTTATGATTTTCCTTATTAAGTTGAGAATTGTCATTTCCAGGCCACTAATGAATTGTGTTAAAATTTTGATGAGATTGCATTGAATCCGGAGATTGCATTTGGTAAGATGGCTATTTTCACTATGTTAATTCTACAATTCCATGAACATGGAAGATCTTTTCATCTTCTGAGATCTTCTTAAATTTCCTTCCTCAAAGACTTGTAGTGTTTATTATATAAATCTTTCACTTGCTGGATTAGAGCTATTCCAAGATATTTTATATTATTGGAAGTTATTGTAAAGAGTGTCGTTTTATAAATTCTTCCCCAGTCTGTCATTTGTATACAGGAAAATATTGAATTTGTGAGTTAATTTTGTGTCATCACTTTGCCAAACACATTTATTATCTTTAAGAGTCTCCCAATAGAAGTTTTGGTCACTTTTGTAAACTATTATAACTTCTGTAAATAATACTTTGACTTATGCCCTTTCAAATTGTGTTCCCTTGATACATATCAGTTGTCTTATTGCACTAGCTAAGACTTCACATATTATACTGAAAAGACATGGAGAGAGTAGACAGCCTTGTCTTAATACTGATTTAGTGGAATTGATTTGAATTTCCCTTCATTTAATTTGATGTTGGCTATAAGTACATGTTGCAGGAGACCTCTTGTTTGTTTCCCAGCTGCACAGATTCCAGAAATAATCACACAGAAACTATAGTATTTGTAATATTGTTTGTCCAATAGCTTGAGCATATTTCTGGCTAACTCTTACATCTTAATTTAACCTATCTCCAGTAATCTGTGTATTGCCACATGATTGTGGTAAGATTCAGTGTGTTTGTGTCCAGCAGTGGCTCCATGACTTCTCCTTGACTCTGTCTTCTTTTTCCCAGCATTCAGTTCAGTTTTCCCTGCCTAGATCAGTTCTACCCTATCAGGCCAAGCAAATTTCTTTATTAACCAATGATACCATCACAGCATACAGAGGGGAATCCCACATCACCTCTGCTTTTCTGAATAAATAAAAAGAAAGGTTTTTTAACTTTAATATAGTAAAATTACACATAACAAAACAGTTATCAATCAAGAATTACAGTTACAATATTTATATCTACTTTATCCTTTATCATAACTAACCCAAACTATAACTATCTGTTTTTCAATTCCATCAAAGACTCCAGAAGGATATAATATTACCTAAGTAAACAGGAAGTGCATTGTAGGCAACTTCCAAACCTCTAGAAAAGACAGAGACATCTTGCTACCTGGACAGTCACCCAAAGTTTTCTGTACCATTGGGGCATCCATCTTCAACCTACAGGCCCATAGTATCCAGCACACTTTTCCAGTTCCAGCCTATACTGGCAGTTTGTCAGTCACTTTCTTCTGTTTCCTGCAGAATGTCTGGCAGACTCTTTGATGAAGAAACCTGAAGGACCATCTCACCTTTAGGCAAGTTCAGCAGTCATTTCTCTGTGGGTCCTGCATGTCCAGTTCATATAACATAGCATTAAACAGTCCAAGAAAGATCAGTTTCTTGCCCAAATGGCTAGCCAACTCCATAAGGAGCCTCTTTGGTGCCCTTCTTCCTCTTCAAGTTATTGGTGCTACTAAGAACAGATGTATCTCATTGTCATGAAAAGCCCTAAGTTATTAAAACATTTTAAATGCCATATTTTGTAGGTCTTTGAAGTGGTTGAGGAATACCTATCTATCTGAAATATATCTCTGTACATCTAGAAAACCTAACATGTCTATTAACCTGATTAAAATAGATGACCTCTCTATTAACCTATATTTCTTAATTATACATCACGTTTTTCAACCAACCAAGATCTATCCAGTGCAAATTTCTATAGCATATCCCCATTTAAATATAAGCAAACATTTATAAACAATCATTTAGGGAATTTGGGCATAGTTCTCTCCAAACTGCTTCCTGCTTTTTGTTAGGTGAAGTAATGTTTGGGGGTGTTCTCTATGACCTTTCGGGGGCTCTTGGTCCATCAAATCACATTAGCCTGGAATGAATTCACAGGTTCTCAGCTTCTGTGAAAACAAAATCAGAGCTTCTTTTCCAAAGAAACAAATCCTTAGACCAAAATTTTGAAGACAAGATACCTTTTGAGTATATATATTGGTTGCATATCTCCTTCAAAGTCCAAAAAAATCAAATAAAACACAATAATATACATAATACAGACTCTGTGTACATTCCATCTTTACATAACTTATTTTTCTTACTCTATTACTTTTTCTACAAGTTTAATATTTATTTTACTATCTTTACTCCATTATTCTATGACTGTCTATACTTTTATATTACATTTGCTGACTCTTTACTCTTTTTCTTCTCTCTCCCAAGCCTACATACATTTTTTTAAACACACTATACCTTGTTTATAGGTCTTTTATGTCTGAATCTGTCCTATTGTGTATCTATAATTCTTTTCTGTCCAGAAACACTTCTTAACACTTCTAAGGCTTCTTTGCCTTTTGGCTCTGCCCAGTCCAACATGGTGGAGCAGAGATCTGTTTAACACAAGCCATACACACACTCACAGCTCAATTTTCAGGCATACAGCAGGTCTATGTTGCCATTAAGCAATTTGTAGCAATCTGTTCACAAACCCCATTTAAATGCTTGACAGGATCTCTCAAAAGAGTCAGAGTACAGCCCAGGAAGCCACTATTTCAAAACACCACAGCTTTTTTTTCTGCTACTGCTGAATCAGGAAAATGTATCTTAAAGGAGCCATGCCTCTGCTTCTAGAAAGCAGAGCCCACCCCAAAAGATGTCATTACCAAACCATGCTTAACTCTGTTCTTTTGTGTCTAGGATTCCTTTTTAAGCTTTCTCAGATTTTACTTGGGTTTAGTCAACCACGTTGGCATGCCAATTTGTTGTAGGAAGCTGCTTCTTTGTTTCCCAGTTGCCCAGACTCCAGAAATAATCACACAGAAACTATATTATTTGCAATACTGTTTGGTCAATAACTTAAGCATATTTCTAGCTATCTCTTTCACCTTAATTTAACCTATCTTTAGTAATCTGTGTATCGCCATGTGGCTGTGGCTCACCAGGTAAATTTTATCACATCTGTCTCCAATAGCAGTTGCATGACTTCTCCTTGACTCTGCCTTCTTTTCCCAGCATTCAGTTCAGTTTTTCCCACCTATATCAGTTCTACCCTATCAGGCCAGGTCAGTTTCTTTATTAACCAATGGTATTCACAGTATACAGAAGGGAATCCCACATCGAGCATGCTGTAAATTAGCTTTATTATATTTAGGTATATCTCTTATATTCTTAGTCTCTCCAGGACTTTTATCATGGAATGGTGTTGGATTTTTATTTATCAAAGGCCTTTTCTGCATCTATAGTCTAATGTGATGATCATGTGTTTTTTTTCCTTTCAGTTTGTTGATGTAGTAGATAAAATTTATTTACTTTCATATATTGAACCATTTCTGTATCTCTGAAATAATGCCTACTTGATCATGATGGATATCCTTTTTGATGCGTTTTTTTGATTCAGGTTGCAAGTATTTTATTGAGGATTTTAGCATCTATGTTCATAAAGTAAATTGGTCTAAAATTCTTTGTCTTTGTTGTCTGTGTGGTTTGGGTATCAGGGTGGCAATGGCCTCCTAACGTGTATTCTGTAATGTTCTTTCTATTCCTCTTTTGTGGAATAATTTGATAAGCATTGGTATTACCTCCTCTTTGAAAGTCTGGTAGGATTCTGTGCTAAAACCATCTAGTACTAAGCATTTTGTATGTGGGGAAGACTTTTGGAGACTGCTTCTGTTTCACTAGGAATCATAGCTCTATTTAACCTGTTCATTTGATTTTGATTCAACTTTGGTAAGTGACACCTATCAGCAAAACTGTCTCTTGGGTTCTCCAATTTGGTAATCTATGGCTTTTTAAAGTTTGTCCTTTTGATTCTGTGGATTTCTTTGGTATCTATTACTATGTCCTCTATTTTCATTTCTTATTTTGATAATTTGAATACTCTCTCTCTCTCTCTCTCTCTCTCTCTCTCTCTCTCTCTCTCTGATTTATAGTTAGTTTGGATTTGTCTATCCCATTTATTTTTTTCAAAGAACCAACAAATTATTTTATTGATTTGTACACTTTGATTTTATTTTATTGATTTCAGCCCTCAGTTTGATTATTTTCTACCAACTTTTTTCCTTACATGTGCTTAGTTTTTGCTCTAAAGCTTCAAGAGTGCTGTTAAGTTACTAGTGTGTAATCTCTACTTTTTTTTATGTAGGCACTTAACACAATGAACTTGCCTTTTAGAACCACTTTTGACCCATCAGTATAATATGCAGTGTAGTCATTTTTTTTATTTCATTTTAGGGAATGCTTAATTTCTTTATTTCCATCCATTACCTAATTTTCATTCAGTTGAGAGTTGTAGAGTTTTCATACATTTGTAAGCCACCTGTTGCTTCTATTGTTGATATCTAGCTTTAATCTGTGAATATTTAAGCTGCAGGGAGTTATTTCAAATTTCTTATATATAATGACACTTGTTTTGTCTCTGAGTATTTCGCAGAATATTCTGTGAGGTACTGAGAAAAAGGTATATTCTTTTCTATTTAGGTGAAATGTTTTGTAAATCTGTTGATCCCCTTGGTTTATAACTTCTGCTAGCTCCAGTATTTCTGTTTTGTTTTTGTCTGAATGACCTGTCTATTGGTGAGAGTGTGGTATTAAAGATTCCGATGACCAGTGTGTGAAAGTCGATGTGTGGTTTAAGCTATAGTAAGGTTTCTTTTACAAATTTGGTGCCCTTGTGTTTGGGATATAGATGACAAAAATTAAAATATCATCTTGGTGAATTTTCCTTTGATGAATATGCAGGGTCATTCACTACCTCTTTTGATTAGTGTTGGTTTAACATCTATTTTGTTAGATATTAAAATAGCTACATCAGCTTGCTCATTAGATCCATTTATTGAAATATTTTTCCAACCCTTTAACCAAAGACAATGCCTATATTATTTGATGCTGATGTGTGTTTCTTGAATGCAGCAGAAGGATGGATTCTGGTTTTGCATCCATTCTGTTAATCTGTGTCCTTTTATTTGGAGAATTTAGACAATTGATATTGAGAAATGTCAATGACCAATAATTGCTGATTTCTGTTATTTATTAACAGAATAAATGGTGGTGGTGGTAGTGGTGTATGGGGAGGTATGTGTGGGTGTACTTCCCTTCTTTGGGGTTTGTTGGTGTGAGATTATTTATTTCTTGTATTTTTATGGTTGTAGTTAACCATTTTAGGTTAGTATTTTCCTTCTAGCATTTATTGTATGGCTGGATTTATAGATAGATATTGTTAAAATTTGACTGTATCATGGAATATCTTATTTTCTCCATCTATGGTGATTGAAACTTGTGCTGGGAATACTAATCTGGGCTAGCACTGATGCTATCGTAGAATCTGCAGCACATCTGTCCAAGTCCTGACTTTTAGAGTCTCCATTGAGAAGTCAGATGTAATTCTATATGCTACCTGATTTTTTTTCTTACAGCTTTAATATTCTTTCTTTCCTGTATGTTTAGTGTTTTGGTCATTGTGTGGTGAAGAGACTTCTTTTCTAGTCCAATTTTTTTTTGGTGTTATATGTACATCTTGTACCTTTATAACTTTTATACATTAAAAAAAATTTCTTCTATGATTTTACTGAAAATATTTTCTGGGCTTTTGCACTGTAGTTTTTCTTTGTCCTTAGTACTAATTATTCTTAGGTTTGATATTTTCATAGTATCCCAAATTTACTGATGTTTTATATCAGAAATTTTTTACATTTTCTTTGATGAGTAATTCCATTTATTCTATTGTATCTCAGTGCCTGAGATTCTCCCTTCCATCTTCTATACTGTTTTAGGCAAGCTTGACCCTGTGATTATGTTTGAATTCCTAAACTTTTAATTTACAAGACTCCCTTAGTTTATGTTTTCTTTATTGATTCAATTTACATGCTTAGGTCTTGAACAGTTTTATTCATTTTCTTCAACTAATTATTTGTGTTTTCTTGAGTTTCTTTAAGGGATTTATTCATTTCCTCTATTTTTTTTTCTTTAAGGGATTTCTTTACTTTCTCTTTAAGGATCTCTATCATCTTCATAGAGTTGGTTTTAAGGTACTTTTCTTGTGTTTCTGTTGTGTTGGAGTATTTATTACTTGCTTTGGTAGGATAGCGGGGCTCCAGTGGAGACATATTGCCCTGCCTGTTGTATGTGTTCTTATGCTCATGCCTAGGAGTCTGGGTTTTGGTGATTATAGCCCTAGATGCCTATTTCTGAGTTTGTCTTTTGTGGATGGATGGTTTTATTTCTTGGTTTCTGTTTCCTCTCAGGATTTTCAGAAAGTGTGATGGGTGTGTGTTACCTGCTTTTCTTACCTGTTCAGCTGATGTGTTTGCAGATAATGCCTGCATGGGTCCGAGGCAGGGATACTGGGTTAAGCTGGGGGATTCAGAGTTAGAGGAGACAGTTTTTTTGATCTGTTCGGGATGCGATCAGAGAGAAAAGGGAAACCTCAGCAGGTTTTCCGCTGCAGAGATTGGGACAAAACTTGGGGAACGGGATCTCAGGAGCAGTAGGAAAAGTGTGGGTCTCCTACCTTCAGCACACTTGTTGTCTAAGGGGAGTGACCTTTAGGTTGTCAGGGAATGTCTTCTAGGGAAAAGCAGCAAGTTGGGTGAGAGAAGTTAGAAAGGGAAGATCTGTGTGAGCCACAGGAGATGGAAGCAGGAAAGACTGGGAAGGCTGCCGCATGTGTTCTGATACAGGGCTGGAAATGAGACTTGGGGTTCAGAACTGAGGAACAGAGGGAGAAGGAAAGGTCCTGAAAACACGCCTGCTTCTCTAACAGGCATGGCCACTGGGTTAGCAGGGGGTACCTGCCTGGGCTGAGATAAAGTGGCAAGTGGAAGTAGGAAGGTTAGAAGATGTTCTGTGGGATCCACAGGGATATGGGCATGAGGGAGGAAGGCTGTGGCTGGTGTTCTGTTGCAGTGCTAAGGACAAGACTAGGAGATTGGATTTGGAGGTGAGGAGGAAGTGGTGAAGGTCTTTGCTTAGCTTATCTGATTTTGTGACACAGGA
Organism: Microtus ochrogaster; assembly: GCF_000317375.1. Lineage (NCBI taxonomy): Eukaryota > Metazoa > Chordata > Mammalia > Rodentia > Cricetidae > Microtus > Microtus ochrogaster. The sequence continues at coordinate 14,080,996 of NC_022021.1, forward strand.
GAAGAAAGGTTGCAGGATAAGATTTTGGGATTCTTTGCTTTGCGAATGGGAATGGGGAGGAAAGGTTGGATACCACAGCAGCTTTCTGCTATAGAGCTGAAAGTGAGAAGGGAGAATTGGATATCAGGAGCAATAGGAGAGATGTGGATCCACCTTCAGCCTACTCATTACCCTAGGAGCTGTGGCCCTCAGGGGATGTCTTCTGGGGCTGGGATAAAACAAAGGGGGGGGGGGTAGGGTAAGGTTAGAAGGTGGAAGATCTCTGCGATCCACAGATGAGAGATCGAAACTGGGGGTAAGGAAGGCTGCCATAGGTGAGCTTCTGCAGATCTGAGGATGCGGGGATTGGATCTGGGGAAAGAGGGAGAAGAGAATAATTATAATCTTAATATAATCTAGCTTTTAGTCTTTTCTCCTTTAATGTTTAATAAATTCTAACCTAGTCAAGATTTCTTTGGATATGCCATTATCACAAAAACTGCTTCCCTTTCTTTTGCTCTAATAAATGAATCAACCTTTCTCTTTCTTTCGCTTCCTCATGCACTTTTATGAGCAAAGCATCTTGAGTAGACTTTGGATATTCAGTGTGAGGTTGAAGGCAGGGTCCTTTCCCTTTTAGCAAATAACTATCTGTGACAGTTATCTGTCATAGAATCTGATTCACCTGGGAGATGGGCTCATGGACCTTCAGGGATCATATTGAATGCCTTGACTGAGCTGGGAACACCCACCCTCTGTGGGTGGCACTGTCCCCTGGCTTGGATCCTGGACTGTGTAAACTGAAGAAGGGGTTTAAACAGTCTCAGCATTCATCGCTGTCTGCTTCCTGATTGTGGGTGTGATGTGAGTCGCTGTTTCAAGTTTCTGCTGTCGTGACTTCCTGCCATGATGAGCTCTAGCCTTTAGCTGTAAGACAAAGTAAACCTGTTCTCTTTTAGGTTGGTTTTGCCTTGGCGTTTTATCACAGCAACAGAAAATGAAGCTAAGATGCCATCTAATGAAGAGATAAAATATTCTTTCCTGCACACACAGTAATGTTTCTCAGAAATCAGCTGACCACGTATATTATGGTCTGCTTCTGCATTCTCGACATCTGTATTTCATCGTACATGGACTGTGTTACTTGTATATCATCTTATCTTGGAAAATATTTTCTTTGCAGTTACAGTGTTAATAAATTTAAATAAACTATTGCTAAAGGTGATTCTGTAGAATGCGTGCGAGTGTAATTATTTCACAAAGTTACATGAGTTTTTATTTTTAGTTAAGTGCTTAATTTATTTTGTTCTTCTATTTATTTTAACCTATACATGAGAATATAAAATCTATAAGTATTAGTAGGATTCTACATACTGTTTTGGTATGTGTATACAATTGCCTAATGTTTAAGTTTAGTTGAAAACATTTATGACCTGAAAACTCAATTTTTTCTTCATGGCAAACATCTGTTCTTCCAGATTTTTGAAATGTACATTATATTACTGTTCCATACCTGAACTAACAATAATAAACTATCAGATCACATGATTTTAGCTCACATAAATGGAAAACCATATAAGGATACAGTACCTACATGTAAGCAAAAAGTATTATAGCATAATGTTGAAGCCAGCAGTGGTGTGCACTTCTTAACACAATACTAATGTGTTTTACAAGGAGAATTCTTGTCTGGCCAGTTTGATGAACATTTAGTACTTTGTCCCTTAGAACAAATCTAGCTATAACTCTGTCATTAAAAAAGCAGCTAGACACGCAATTAGTAATGTGTGAAACCTGAATGAAATAAATTTATCTTGTAACAAATTTGATGATATTGTGCCTTATTAATGATCTCAGGTTCTTCTTAGTGGTCTATCAATTATAGTAATAAAATAAGATAATATTCATTCAATCTATTATTAGTCAGAAGATAGCCAGACAGAAACAGCACTCTTTTATGGGTTAGGAATTAGAAAATTGAATCAATTTTTTTTTAGACAAAACCAGGCGTGTTCCATGTAGTATAGCCATAGACTGAATTCTTTAATAACTCAAGAAAGCAAGCTTGTTTAGGCAAAAGGGGAAAAACAAGGTGAGTAGGAATATATTGACTTTTCTGATTGCTCACAATCTTACATTTACTAAAAAATCAATTGCTCAATTTACTTTTGGGAGCTGAGCCAGTTTTAACATGCAGTATAATTTTCTGAATTGCCATAAAATATTATACGTATTTATAGAATACTACATGATAATTAAATACATGTATATACTAGGTAATGAAATATAGGCAAACAATCAGTGAGACATAGTTTGACATACCTATAATCCCAGTGCTTGGGAGACTGAGGCAGCAGAATCACAGGACCTTAATAAGTGTCATATTCTACCTATTGCCAAATCCAAAGTATACTAACTTATGAAACAAGGAGATTGATAGTTTGTAGCCAGCTTGGGATACATAGAAAGGCTCAAAAGAAAAAAGCAAGGGTAAACATATAATTGTCTGTAATTTTAAAGGCAAATTAATAGTCTGACACAATTTCTCTAGGAAACATATTCAGAGAACTAAGTGCAAATGCTTTCTATGGACTTTACTTTGAAGCAGCCCCTCTATGGATTTGGAGAATCAGAATCAGTCAGAGAACACACTTCTTGTATAATAGGTCTCAGTCATTCCTTAGAAACACTCTACAACTAAAGCAATGTTTCAGAGGTGCCCTGAGTTAGAAGAAGGGTCTAAATTTAAACATTGACCAGGGGTAGACATGGAATGCCCTAGTACAGGGTTATAACCATAGCCAGGGAAGCTCCCTTGGTTGAGGGAAATCGAAAGGGATGGTCACATGTAATCATCTCAACAAACATTTACATCCTCTTGGGAAACCAACGCCTCTTTTCAGTAGATAGACTGTGAGTAGTAAACTCCAGCATCCTCTTCTCTTTTGTGCATCTTCTTGCTTCAGCTACTCTACAGTGAGTGAGTTAGAAATCACCATTTCCCTTGTACACTATTCATTCTATGTGAACATCAAATACTTCTGTTGATAGAGGTAGTTCATCTGGCAGAATGGACAAGACTTCCTATCCTGAAAAATCTGAATTCCTGGAGATCATATTTTCAGGGCATTATTTCTGATCATGTTTACTTACTAGTTAAATTGGCAAGGGACTACTAATAGACATCTTGGTGCATCAGCTAGCTTCCAATCCTTTATTCACTACCCACATTATGTAAAAAGAGTCCTCCCTCTTTCTGACTATCAAGAAGGCTTGGCACACTAGTCCAGTGAGACTTGGCATAACTGGGGATTATGATAACTAAAGGGGTAAGAACATGTCTCTCTGCCTCTGCCTCCCTTGTGCTGGAGTAAAGGTATATGCCACCACTGCCTGGCCTCTACAGCTAACTAGTAGTTTAGCTCTGCATTTCAGCAAGGGTTACTTGTTAGGTCACAAATAAATTATCACCTCTTTGCCATGAGTCATAGCCCCTTTCCATCCCAATACAGCCACAATCAGGAACTGATAATGCAAAGCAATGTCAGTACAACAGAAATCAATTTCATAAAAGATGAGACAATCTCATCACCTTCTTTGTGGTCCACACCCTTGTTCATCGCCAAGCTCAGATATAACTGTTCTTTTCAAATGAAGAGCTGATTAGTCAACCTGACAGAAACCAGCTCATGATGGGATGATACATATATAAACGTGTGTGTGTGTGTGTGTGTGTGTGTGTGTGTATGTAAATGTATATATGCATATCCACTGACTATACCAACTACAAATAAATCAAATTTTTTGTTAAGACCAGACTTTTGGAGAATGTCACAAACCTAATTAATGCCCACTCCATTCTCTTATACCAATAGAAGGCAGTTAAGTGATTTATTATTATTATTTATTAATTAGAATTAAAAAATGACAAAAAGAAAGAAAAAGTGAGTAAACAGTGTGTATGAGGCAACTTTCATCACTATAATTAAATGACTAGCTCAGGTCCACAATTAAATGTTTCAAGTTGAATTGGTTGTAACTGGTTAGACCTTTGGTGGGGCCAGTGGTGGTGCAACACAGCTGAAACACATGTAGAAGGGGTCGTCCAGAGGCCATGTCTGGAACACGACGCCAGGACAGAATAAGTGCTATCAATGTCATAACTATAAGAACTGCCAAGGAGTCCAAGACAATGTTCTCACAAGCACAAGTATACAAACAAATATGCTTCCTAAGGCATTTATTCCTTTTCTTCTGGCCAAAGACCTCCCACTAGGTCCACCTCCCAAAAGCTCTACCACATGGCTAGAGCAGAAATCTGTGGGTCAAACTTCAATCACAATCATCAGGGAAGAGCACTCATATTCAACCTAAACATTAACCTATGACTATATGAATATCAGATACAGGATGCCCTAAACATTAAAACTCCTGCCACAAGTTTGCCACAGTGCCAAAGTGTTATTGCAAGCTTGTTCCTAAGAAGACATAAAACAAGCCAGTTAAAACATTTATTTATATGTATAAATACTTTATAAATGAAACAAACAGAAAAAGAACATCTGTTTGACAATCATTAGACTGAGATGGGCAGCCATCTGGGTCATTGAGTAATTGGTTTTCAAAAGATCTTAATCCTGTTATTTTGTCAGAAAAGTGTTTACGCCTAAGTCAGGAATTCAAAATTCTTTACAAAAAGCTGTTTTGAATATTCTTACAAGGATCAGTTTGACATACTTTTCCTTTACAAATATTAAAAGCTGTAATGAGGAATCAGAAAAATACTGGGTAATTATAGCAAGTGCAATATTTCATAAATATGTGTGGACAATTAAATGTGGTATATAAGTATATATAGCTTTAAGAAGAAATGTATAGAATCAATTTTGATAAATTATTTTCAGAAACAAACAAATCTAACAAAAATTTTGATCAGGTAAAGTTACGAAGAAGATATAGTTTAAAATATAAACTTGATTGTATATGGAGAATGTTTACCCTTTTAGTGGAAGAGATAGTTTGCCATATCCATGGAATATTTAAAAACAGCTTATATACATCTCTGAAGATAAAAGGCTTAAATCAAGTTATAACCTAAAAAAATTGGAAAGTACATTTATCAAATAGGATTGTTCTATTCTGCCTGTCTCAACATCACCCATTCTATTCTTAAGATCCCAAGAGCTTGAAAGAAGGAAAGCATCAGAGAATGAACAAATGCCTTAAGAATTTTATTTGCTCGTGTACTCTGCAAATTACCAGCAACCAAACTGGTGGTGTGACAAGGTTGGATGTTAGTAATTAGTTTGATAGTCCTGGTTCTGTCGAATGGGAATTGACTGACTTCACACCAGTACATCAGGAGATTTGAGCCGACAGTCTCTCCAATGCCATTAACCCTTGATGCCTTGGAGGTCATAAAATTGAGACCTGTTTAAAGGATGTCTAACAGTATTTGCCTTTTAGGATTTCTCAAATTTACTGAGAGGGGCTGAGAATTACAGTGGGGGCTGTGATGGAAGAGGAAAAGATCAAACAAGCATGGCTGCAGGAATCTCTGATAAGAGAAAGGGCTTTAAGCAAAAGAGCAAGAGTGAAGCTTGCAAGTAGGGAACACTGAAGCCAACACTGGAGATGAGCAGAGGAGTGAGCTCATCTGAACAGAAGAGCTCAGAGCCAAGAGTGATGGGGCCAGAAAAGCTGGCAACCTCTAATAGATGCCATAGTTGAATTTTGTAAGACTTTCTGTGTCCTCACATGTTGCCTGTATTCTAAATAAAGGCATCCCACCACTTATAATAATATTCAGGTAGAAAGTTTCCAAAAGAAAGAAGTCGGGGGCTGGAGAGATGGCTCAGTGGTTAACAGCATTGCCTGCTCTTCCAAAGGTCCTGAGTTCAATTCCCGGCAACCACATGGTGGCTCACAACCATCATGGGGTCTGGTGCCCTCTTCTGGCCTGCAGGCATACACAGAATATTGTATACATAATAAATAAATAAATATGTTTAAAAAAAAAGAAAGAAGTCACCTCTAATGTAAAATAATTCTAAAATTCTAATAGCAAAAAGTGCTTTATAATGTTTAATTTTCTTCTCTAACATCCATAAGTAATAAACCATATCTTTATCTCTCAAGAGAACTAAATATGAATTGTTAGTTTCCAGGAGTTGCAGGGAATTAGGCACAGTAAAATGAGTTGTTTATGTTGTTTACTACAGATGTGAAATAGCAAAGTCCATGACAAGATGTTAGTATCAGAATTTTATGAACATTCAGATACTTGTTTTCCATGATTCACTGTATTCCTATTTAGATGTACAATGAAAGGTGGTGAATAATACATTCTCTACTGAGGGCTAAGCTCCAAAAGGGGTTGAGCGCTATAGTCATTTTCTGAATTATTGTTAAAACTAAAACTCAACTATATTTCAATGCCAGCAGCAGATATAGAAACATTAATTTGAAGGATTACTGATTTTAGATGTACTTCATGTTTTTTAAATATTTTATTTTTAAAGTCAAATATAACTTTTTTCCTCTTTTTTATTGCTTTTATTGAGCTATGTATTTTTCTCCATTCTCCTCCCTTTCTCTCCCCTGCCCTTATGCTCTCTTCCATGATCTCCACACTCCCAGTTTACTAAAGAGATCATGTGTTTTTTGACTTCCCATGTAGGTTAGATTTATGTATGTCTTAGGGTCCTCTTTGTTGTCTAAGTTCTCTGAGATTGTGAATTGTAGGCTGGATTTTCTTTGCTTTATGTCTTAAAGCCACCTAAGAGTAACTACATATGATATTTGCCTTTCTGCATCTGGGTTACCTCACTCAGTATGATGTTTTCTAGTTCCATCCATTTGCCCACAAATTTCAAGATGTCATTATTTTTTCCTGCTCTGTAGTACTCCATTCTGTAAAAGTACCACATCTTCTTTATCCATCCTTTAGTCATGGGGCATTTAGGTTGTTTCCAGGTTCTGAATATGACCAATAATGCTGCTATGAACATAGTTGAGCACATGTTCTTGTCGTATGATTGAGCATCCTTGGATATATACCAAAAGTGGCATTGCTGGGTCTTGAGGTAGGTTGTTCAATAATTTTCTAAGAATCACCATATTGATTTCCAAATCAGCAATGCCAGTTTGCACTCCCACCAACAATGGAGTAGTGTTCCCCTTAACCCACATCCTTTCCAGCATAAGCTGTCATTAGTATTTTTGATCTTGGCTATTCTGACAAGTGTAAGACGGAATCTCAGACTTGTTTTCATTTGTATTTCTCTGAAAGCTAAGGCTGTTGAGCATTTCCTTAAGTGTCTTTCAACCATTTTATATTAATTTGTTTAGAGTTCTCTGTTTCAATCTGTATTTTTTATTGGATTATTTGTTTTTTGATGACCAATTGAGTTCTTTGTATATTTTGGAGATCAGCCCTGTGTCCGATGTGGGGTTGGTGAAAATCTTTTCCCATTCTGTAGGAGGCTGTTTTGTCTTGTTGACCATGTACTTTGCTTTACAGAAACATCTCAGTTTCAAGGCATCCCCTTTATTAATTGTTTCTCTCAGTGTCTGTGCTACTGGGGTTATATTTAGAAAGTGATCTTCAATGTGTTCAAGCATACTTCCCACTTTCTCTTCTATATGGTTCAGTGTGATTCATTTTATGTTGAGGTCTTTGATCCATTTGGACTTGAGTTTTGTTCATGACCATAAATATGGTTCTATTTTCATTCTTCTACATATCCATGTCCAGTTATGCCAGCACCATTTGTTGAATATGCTTTCTTTTTTCCATTTTATATTTTTTGTGTCTTGCTCAAATAGCAGGTGTTTATTGGTATATGAATTGATATCTGGGTCTTCGATTCTGTTCCATTCGTCATCCTGTCTGTTTTTATGCAAATACCAAGCTGTCTTAAGTACTATAGCTCTGTCGTAGAGTTTGAAGTCAGGGATTGTGACGGCTCCAGAAGTTCCTTTATTATACAGGATATTTTTGGCTATCCTGGGGTTTTGTTTTGTTTTTGTTTTGTTTTGATTTTCATAAGAAGTTAAGTATTGTTTTTTTCTTTGAGGTCTGTGAAAAATTTTTGCTGAAATTTTTATGGGCATTGCATTGTATCTGTAGATTGCTTTTAGTAAAACTACCATTTTTACTGTGTTAATTCTACTTACCCAAGAACATGGGACATCTTTCCATTTTTAGCTGTCTTCTTCAATTTCTTTCTTCAACAATTTAAAGTTCTTGTAACAAAGGTCTTCCACTTCTTTGGTTAGAGTTGATACAAGATATTTTATGTTATTTGTGGCTATTGTGAAGGGTGACGTTTCTCTGATTTCTTTCTCAGCCCAGTTATCATTTATATAAAGGAGGGTTACTGATTTTTTGAGTTTATCTTGTATCTGATACATTACTGAAAGTGTTTATGAGTTGTAGAAGTTCCTTGGTAGAATTGTTGGGGTCACTTATGTAAACTATAATATCATCAGCAAATAGTGAGAGTTGGACTTTTTTTTTCAATTTGTATACCCTTGATCTATTTTGTATTCTTATTGCTCTAGCTAGAACCTCAAGTACTATATTGAATAGACATGAAGAGAATGTACAACCTTGTCTTGTTCCTGATTTCAGTAGGATCACTTTGAGTTTCTCTCCATTTAGTTTGATATTGGCTTTTGGCTTGCTGTATATTTCCTTTCTTATATTTAGTTGTGTTCCTTGTATCCTTGCTCTTTCCAAGACCTTTATCATGAAGGGATGTTGTATTTTGTTGAAGTCTTTTTCAGCACCTAATGAGATGATTGTGTGGTTTGCTTTTTTTTTTCAGTTTATTTATATGGTGAGTTACATTGAAAGATTTTTGTGTGTTGAACCTTTCCTGCATCTCTGGGATGAAGTCTAATTGGTCATGGTGGATAATTTTTCTGATGTGTTCTTCGATTCTGTTTGTAAATATTTCATTGAGTATTTTTGCATCAATGAGTGAGATTGGTTTGTAATTCTCTTTCTCAGTAATGTGTCTATGTGGTTTGGGTATCAGGGTAATTGTAGCTTTGTAAAAAGAGTTTGGCAATGTTCCTTCTGTTTCAATTGTGTGAAATAATTTAAGGAGTATTGATATTAATTCTTCTTTGAAAATCTTATAGAATTCTGCACTTAAACTATCCAGTTCTGGGCTTTTTTAGGTTGGGAGACTTTTGATGAGTGTTTCTATTTCTTTAGCAGTTATAGGTCTATTTGATTTGCTGATCTCTTCTTGATTTAATTTTGGTAAATATATTTATCCAAAAAAATTGTCCATTTCCTTTAAGTTTTCCAATTTTGTGAAATACAAGTTTTCAAATTATGACCGTATGATTGTCTGGATTTCCTTAGTGCCTATTGTTATGTCCCCCTTTTTGTTTCAATTTTGTTGATTTGAATATTCTTTCTCTGCTTTTTGGTTAGTTTGGATAAACGTTTGTCTATTTTCTTGATTTTCTCTAAAGAACTAACTCTTTGTCTCATTTATTCTTTTGTATTGTTTTCTTTGTTGCTATTCTGTTGATTTTAGCTCTAAATTTGATTATTTCCTGCTATCTAGTTATCATGGATGAGTTTGTTTCTGTTTGTTCTAGAGTTTTCAGGTGTCTTGCTAACTTACTAGTGTAGAATTTTTCTAGTTTTTTTTTTTTATGTAGACATTTAGTGCTGTGAACTTTCCTCCTAACATTGCTTTCATTGTGTCCCATAAACCTGGGTATGTTGGGTGGTCATTTTCATTGAATTTTAGGCAGTCTTTAATTTCTTCCTTTGTTCCTTCCTTGACGCACTGGTGATTTAGGCAAGCATTATTTATTTTCCATGTGTTTACTGGCTTTTTGAAATTATGGTTGCTGTTGAATTCTAATTTTAAGCCACAGTGATCTGATAAGATACTTGGGATAGTCCAATTTTTTTTAATCTGTTGATTTTTTTTTGTTACCTAGCATGTGATCAATGAGAAGATTCCATGAAGTGTTGAGTAGAAGGTATATTCTTTTATGTTTGGATGGAATGTTCTGTATATGTCTGTTAAGTCCATTTGAGTCATAACATTTATTGGTTCCCTTATTTCTTTGTTAATTTTCTGACAGACTTATCCAATGGTGTGAGTAGAGTGTTGAAGTCTCCCACTATTAGTGTGTGGGGTTTAATGTGTGATTTAAACTTTATTGATGTCTCTTTTATACATGAGGGTGCCCTTTTATTTGGTGCATAGATGTTCAGTATTGAGATTTCCTCTTGATGGATTTTTCCTGTGACAAATATGAAATGCCATTCTTTGTCTCTTTTTATTAATTCTAGTTTTAAGTCTATTTTGTTAGATATTAGAATGCTATCCCAGCTTGTTTCTTAAGTCTATCTGACTGGAAAATTTTTTCCCAACCCTTTACTCTGAGGCAATGTCTGTCTTTGAGGTTAAGGTGTATTTCTTGTATACAGCAGAAAGAGGGATTCTGTCTTCATATCCAATATGTTAGCCTCTATCTTTTTATATTGAGTTGAATCCATTTAAATTAAGAAATATTAATGATTACTGATTGCTAGTTCCTGTTATTTTAGTTATCATTGTTGGTGATATTATTATGTGTGTGTTCCCTACTTTGGGATTTGCTGCTGTGAGATCATCTATTGTCTGTGTTTTTGTGCACATAGCTAATATCCTTTGGTTGTAATTTTCCTTCTGGCACTTTGTGTGTAGCTAGGTTTGTGGATAGTTTTTGGTTAAATTTGGTGCTGTCATGAAATATCTTGTTTTGTCTTGACCAGGACCTTCTGGCTTTCATTGTTTCCATTGGGAAGTCAGGTATAATTCTGATAGGTTTGCCTTTATGTGTTACTTGGACTTTTTCCTTTGCAGCTGTTAATATTCTTTCTTTATTCTGTATGTTTAGTGTTTTGATTATTATGTGGCAAGGGGACTTTTTTGTCTACTCTATTTTGTGTTCTATAAGCTTCTTGTATCTTCATATTCATAGCTTTTTTTAGGTTGAGAGCTTTCTTCTTTGATTTTGTTGAATATATTTTCTGTACTTTTGAGTTAGACTTTTTTTCCTTCTTCTATCCCTATTAAGTTTGGTCTTTTTAAAGTGTCCTATATTTCTTGGATATTTTGTGTTGTTTGTTAGATTTAACATTTTCCTTGACTGATGAGTCTGTTTGCTCTATCATATCTTCAACACTTGAGATTGTGTCTTCCATCTCTTGTATTTAGCTGTTTATGCTTGCATTTGTGGTTACTGATCATTTTCTCATATTTTCCATTTTCAGAATTCCCTTGGTTTGTGTTTTCTTTGTCCCTTTTCCAGTTTTCAACTCTTGGATCATTTCTTTCATCTGTTCGATTCCTTTTTCTTGGTTTTATTTAAGGGATGACTTCCGATTTTTGTTCGTCTTTTCCTCCGTTTCTTTGAAAGAATTTTTCATTTCCTCTTCAATTGCCTCAAACATTCTCCTAAAGTTATCTTCAAGGTCATTTTCTTCTGTTTTATCTGTATTGGGGTGTTCAAGTCTTGCTATTTTAGGGCCACTAGTTTTTGTTGGTGTTTTGCTGCTCTTTGTGGTATTGAGTGCGTTCGTACCTTGTCTACCCTTCTTTTCCTCTGATTGGTGTAGTTGGGGCTGTCTGTCACTCTGGTGATCAATCTTCCAGGTGCCCGTGGATCCAAGTCTCATATGATTATTCCTTGTGGTGGAGTCAAGACCTCTGTTCCGGTTACCCCTGGATGTCACACAGAGTTCCTAAAGGTTACTCAGTGTTCCTGGATGTCACTCTGCAATTCCCAAGGTATTTTGGGCCTGCTCCCGTGAAGGTTGCTTGCTTGGGCTTGCTCCTGTGGAGGTCACTGGCTCAGACCTTGTCCTGTGGAGATGGTTGGCTCCTGCCTGCTCAAGTGGAGGTTGCTACTTGCACCTGCTCCAGAGGAGGTCATTGACTTGGGCCTGCTTCCATAGAAGCCACTGGCTTGGGCTTCCAATCATCCATCGAGGTTGCTGACTCAAGCCTGGTCTAGAGGAGGTGGTTGGCTCAGGCCTGCTCCAGAAGAGGTAGCTTGTTTGGGCCTGCTCCCGCGGATGTCCGTGGCTCAGGCCTGCTCTCATGGAGACTACTAGGCCTGATGCCACAGAGTTCCCTGGTTTTTGCCTGGTCCCACAGAGGTTGCTGTCTCAGGCCTGCTCCCTTGGCAGGAGGTTGCTCCCCCTTACCTATTTCTGTGGAGGTCACTGGCTTGGGCCTGGTCCCCCAGGGGTCGCTTGCTTGGGCCTGCTCCTGTGGAGATCACTGGCTTGGGCCTGGTGTGGTGGAGGTTGCTAGCTTAGGCTGGTATACTTCATTTAAGACAAAGCAGGGGACATTAATATGCAGCATGATACAAGTAACATTTTATAGATAAGTCTCAAAATGTGAACCCAAATCCCCATCAGTCATCATATTAAATAAATAGTTATTAAGAGGTTACCATGAGTCACGTACCATGGGGTATTACCTTATAAAGTTAATGCTGTCATTTTTCTTGTCCCTATTGAACTGTGCATTAATTAGTTTTTAGACAAATATTTATTATTAGCTGCTTTGCCACATGCTAGCTCAATTTGTGTTGTGAACGCTTCACCCTCAATGAGCCAAGCAAACACAACTCCAAATATATTTTACATATGTATGAATTAGCAAAGTATGGGTTTAATTTAAACTTCTATCTTATAATGAGGACATGGGTGTTAATGGATCATTTAAGTAGCAAAAACTATTATGCAGGTTACTAGTTACAAAATTGATGTTGGTTCCACATAAAATCATCAAAAATATTCTAACTCATTCAAGATGCACACATAAACATCTGTCATTTATTTTGTCTTTCTCCCCTAAGGCTGCTATTGGAGTAGAGACTTTCCTTTGTCTCTTATGTACTTATGTTTACTGAGCTCTAGTCTTTTTTGTCCTGTTCCTTTAAGATTTAGTGATTTACAAGAACTCTAAGTATCATGCTGCTTCTTTGCATAGCCTGTTCACACCCATGGGGCAACTATGGGACCAGACATAATTCAGCCAATGTATCCAGAATACACACTCTTTAAGTGAGTCTGTAACCTTTTCCTGAGATAATTATTTATACACTATAATTGCAAAGTTAGAACCATTGAATGACTTTTATACTGTATACTGTAGTTTATGCTGTATGAAATAATTATTTACAGGTTTTGAAAGTAATATTCCCTAAAAAATGAGAAATAAATACAAATGAGAAGCTAAAGAAGCAGTTTGCTTTTATGCTTATGATGTTCAAAACACAATGCTACACTGCTCACTTTTAGTACATTTTGGTTCCACTATCCCTCAACCAGCATTAAAGAAGTTATTCTTAGCCTCATTAGCTCACTATGTTACCACATGAAGAGATAAATCTATGGTCAAAAAAACAGGACATAATTTACTCTGTGCTTTGCAGAGAAACATGAAAATATGTTTTCATAGTGAACTTGGTTCCACCAAGAGAATTCCAAAATAGACTGTACTTTAAGTTTTATATGTGCTTTTCCATGTGTAGCTAAAGCATGGAGAACTCAGATCAAAGATGTGTCAATCAGGAAAGTCAACCTAATGGCTAGCAATTTTAGTCATATGCCTAAGTTTCCACAAAAAAAATAAGCAATCTAGGACACGTCAGTGAATAAAATATAAGTGATTTAGTTAAGAAAGTAACATGTCCCAGTTTTGCAAAGTCCTTTTTAAATGGTAGATACATTCTCGTAAGGGTGTTATTAAATGCTACCAAAATATATAAATATATTTGCTTGGCAATTAGAACATTTTTAGAAGCACAGAAAAAGCACAATCTAGGTTCTGATTGTTTGCCAAGACATTGGTAGTTGGAACTTAAGATAAACACACAGTTCACAGTTTCATTTGTTTCTGAAAATTAAGGAGAACCTCCTACACCACCTGGATGAAGAACAAAAACAGGGATCAGGTTTAAGGATGTTTGGACTGTGTTGGGGATAATTGTTCTGATTCATCCTTCTAGAAATACTCAGGAGTTGTTTTCATTTTGTTTTGTCATAACAAGGGCCCTATGAGGAGTCTAACTAGTCCTGAGAAAATTAGCTATGATTTAGGGCAGGGCTTCTTTGACTTTTTCTACTCATGGCATCCTTAACAAGTGAACTTTTGATTATGTTGAAAAAACTCAAAGATGTACTTGTTACAAATATTTTTGATCTGAGTGTGGGGTACATACCAATAAACTGAGTACTCAGTAGGCCAAGACAGGATGGTTGAAAATTCCAATCAATGTGGATTACACAATAAGTTCCAGATTAACCATTATTGTATGAGACTTTTTCCAAAAAGAAATATTTGGGCCCCCATGTCATCTGACACCCTGTGGGTAACTAAATATGTGAGTCAGTCTAGGATATGAAAACCCTCCTCTGCTACAGTTTGTGGACTTGCTGCCAAGGAACTGAGCTTCAATTCTTTAGCAGGAATCATCTCAAGTTATGTATAAAACATCATCTCCTATAGAATTAATATTCACTCTGTTGCCTATAACTGCCATTATCATTTTATTGAATGTATGATATAAAGAAAAGCATCATATACATAATTATCTTATGGGTTCCAAGGTATCAAATCTGATAATGACTTAGACGTTCACTCAGAATAGATGTTACTCGAGAGCAAGAAAGTATACAATGAAACTTTCCCCAAACTTGTATACACACATTTAAAATCTCAAAAGGTAAATATTTTATTTATACATGATAGGAAATATTTGGTGAAGAGATTTTAGCACGGAAGGTGGGATGAGAGTGACTAGATCACTGGAGCAAGATTTCCCAAGCTCTTTTTGGTGCCTTAGCCTGCTGTGACAACTCAACTGTCTTCATGAGTAAGTGCTTTGGCTGTTCACCGGGAAGCACTGCGGCTTTGTTCTGCCATCACACACACCAACCAGTGTTCTGTGTATTCAAAATGAATGTCGATGGCAAAGTCTAGCCTTCAGCGAAAGTTTATTCCATGCTTTGGTCTGGAGTTTTCTCTGTAAGCAGATAGAAACAAACAACAAATAAAATTCAACCATACTTAAAGTATTATCATGTCTTGGACAGGTGCTGCAGCATGCTCTTTATACATAAATGCATATAACAAAGAAAACTTTCTGTTTCTGTATTTAAGAGATAGTGTGTATTTATTCTCTGCTATAGATGACCTATTTGAAAACGCAGGAAGACACAGAAACTAGCCCTTCAGCAGACATTTAGCAATTTCTGGGTCGACACTGCCCCCTTGTGGTGCTTGATTCTGAAATAAATTTTATTATTTTCACAGGAAATGAATTTTGCACTTAAAATTGAAAGCAAAACAATCATATTACAAAAAACTTATTTAAGAGTTTTAATAGAAATACTAACACAGCATGATATTTGTTAAATTGTTTCTATTTTATTCCTTTTTAAAATATAGCTATCTTTATGCAAATACATTGTTTGATTACTGCAGTTTGACCATGAAACTCAAGACAAGTAATAGAAATTTTAAAATATGTTCATCTTTCAAAAAGTGATTTGATTTCCATGTAAGTATTTTATGAAGTAGTCTGATGTCTAGTATAAAACTGAATAAAATTTTAATTAGGTTTGTTTCTAATATACTGATTGGTGTAAGCAGGTCTTAATCACATTTTATATCTCTTAATTATTTAGAAACTTTAGTTGCTTTCATCTTTTATCTTATAACATTTATTACATATTCTTATATCATTCATTATTTTAAGATTACTATATGTTATATAAATTTTTATTATAATTATTAATGTATTCTGACTGTTCATTACATAGAAATATAACTGAGTCTTCTATATTAAATTTACATCCTGCAACCTTGACAAACTAATCTAATGATTTAAAATATAACTTTAAATGCTTATGATTCTCAATATATAGTGTGATGTTTCTGTGAGTAAATACAATTTTCTTTCTCCTTCCCGTTCATATCCTTCCTAAACTGCTAAGGCTGTGTGTTCTGATCATATAGAGGTTCTGACTTTATTTACTAAGCATTATGTACATGTGTACATACACACACACACACACAACACAAGCAACTTTTGTCATACTGAAAAGTTTTTTTCCATTATTAGTATTATGATAGCATTTTTGAGATTTATTTTTAATTATATATAGATGTATGTGTATCAATGTAATATTTATTATTTCTCCCCTTCATTAAAGTTTCCCATATTATCTAAAATCTCAAATTTCTTATCATATTAATATTATCTTTTATCATTATTAAAATCTGAGAAATCTACAATTCTTAGCTTCTAATTCTGAATGAGCAACTTGTTTTCTTTCCTGTTTCATTATACTACAAGAAAAGACATCAATCTTATTATTCTTTTAAAAATTAAACAGCTTGAGAGTTCATAGATTTAATATTTTTCTCTTACCTGCTTTTATTTTATTCTTGTTTTGGGTTTAGTTCTAGCTTTTGATGTATTTTACATGAAAATTAAGTTAATAAATTAGACGTTTATTTTATTAACTCAATTGCCTAAAACCCTTTTTTTATGTTACTGCTTAAGTTATGACCCGCTTATTCATTATTCAATTACAGGTGTTATTTATTAAGTCACTAAATCAAGGACATGTAAAATATAATATTCTTTTTTTTTTTATTGAGAAAAAAAATTTCCGCCTCCTCCCAACCTCCCACTTCTCCCACCCTCCCCCCC
>NC_022021.1:14098785-14105137 GCF_000317375.1 Microtus ochrogaster
TGATCGGGCATCTCTTGGGTATATTCCCAAGAGTGGTATTGCTGGGTCCAGGGGTAGGTTGATCCCGAATTTCCTGAGAAACCGAAACACTGCTTGAATACTCAACAATAACTATAGCTTAAATAACTTTCAAACTGACTATGTTCAATTTTGCAATAAAAGTTTTGGTATTAAGTAGTAAGTGTCAATCAAATCAAAAAATATGCATGCATGTAATCAGAGTTATACAGACTAGTGCACCCATTCTTGTAGGAGCCCATATGTGACTCAGTTTTCATCTGGAGTCATTTCTGACTTAAAAATGTCATTTGAGTTCAAGCTTACCTGCTCTACTTTTTCTTATACCGTCAGAGCTATGAGAGACTTTTGATTTAGCCCATGAGAAAAGAACACTCTATCTACTAAAAAAAAAGTGTACTGCTAATGACAAACCTCTGAAATATCAAGATAGAAAGTAAGGTGACTTTTGAGCAGCAAGCACATGTTGGAGAGGTGGTATAGGAGGACCTTATGTCTATGTGTTGCTTTTGTTGATTAATGAATAAAGAAATGCCTTGAGCTTAAGGCAGGGAAGAACAGAACTAGGTGGGGAAAGCTAGGCTGTATGCTGGGAGGAAGAAGGGCTGAGTCAGAGGAGACAGTATGGATACCACCAGAGATAGACGTGCTGAAACTTTGCTGGTTGGCCACCACCTCATGGTGATACACAAATTACTAGAAATGGGTTAAATTAAGATGTAAGAGTTAGCCAATAAGAAGTCAGAACTAATGAGCCAAGCAGTGATTTAATTAATACAGTTTCTATGTGAGTATTTTGGTTCTGGGTGGCTAGAACGAACAAGCAGCTCCTTGCTAAAAATTGGCATCCACATGGCCAATTAAATCCACATAAAACCTGAGAGGGCTTGAAAATGAATTCTAGAAAAAAAAAATACAAAGTTTGACACAGCTTCTTGCTATTTTGCTGGCAGCTTGCCGCAGCTCCTTTAAGAGAGATTTTCCTGATTCAGCCATAGCAAAAAAAAAAAAAAAGCCTCAGATATTTTAAAATGCTGGCTTTATGGGCTATGCTGCCAGTGCAACCTCTGGCTCTTTCAGGAGACAGAGCATTTTACTGGGGTTTGTGAGCAGACTGCTGCAGCTTGCTTAATGGTGAAATGGACTGGCTCTGTGTGTGACTCTCAGAGGTGCAAGCTGCTATGCCATGCTAGACTGGGTTGGGCAAACACACAGTACTGCATTTGACCTACTAATGTCACAGCTTAGATTCTTAAGTGCTTAGCATTTTTAAGAAGCAATTCTGGTCAGAAAATAATTACAGATATGCAATAAAGGCAAATCCAGATGAGTCATAATGTTGGATAAATGTACGCAGGCTTAGAAGAGAGAAGAAAAAGAGTATGGAGAGTCATAAATAAAGTTAATGCTTTAAAAAAAAGGGGGGTAAAGTCCTTAAAGAGACAGAATACAGATAGTCATAGATTAAAAGAAGTAAAGAAAATTAAACCACATAAAAATGAAAAATTCACAGAGTCTGGATAATGTATATTATTGTACTATCATTGAATTTATGACTGTGAAGGATCTAAGTATGGAGAGATATTTCATTGTATGGACTGCTAAGCTAAACCAGCATGTATATTTATAAAGGTATCTTGACTTCAGAATTTCAGTCTAAAGATACGTTGCTTTGGAAAAGAAGTTCTTCTTTTGTTTCCACAGAGAATGAGAACCTGTGGATTGCTTCCAGACCAATGTGGTTTGATAGACCATGACCCCCTAAAAGGTTGCTGTGAATACCCTCAAAAACTTAGTTCACCCAACTGCTGACTGAGATGAACCTAGCATGCAGGAAAGACCTGATTAACAGCACCCCCAAACAGAAGGAAGCAGTATAGACAAAACTATACCCATATTCCCAATATTGTCTATAAATGTTTTTTACATTTAATGAGGAATATGCCATAGAGATTTCCATTGGTAGAGATTTTGGTTTATTGATGCAAATTTAAGGTCAATCTTGTTATATGTATATTTCTTCTCTTGATTAAGGTATTGTATTTGTATAGTTCATTTAAAAATGTAATGTATAATTAAATATACGTTAGTAGATAGTCATCTATAATAGTCAATATTGTACTCGTGTTAAATAGGTTTTCTAGATACATAGAGATATATTTCAGTTAGAAAGATGTTCTTCAAATCGTTCACAGACCTTCAGAATATGGCATTTAAAATGTTTTAATAACTCAAGACTTTTCATGACAATGAGACACATTTCCTCCTGGCACAGCAATTACTTCAAAAGGATGATGGGCATTGAAGAGGCTTCTTATGGAGTTTGTTAGCCATTTGAGCAAGAAACTTCTCTTCCCTGGATTGTTTCATGTTATACTATAAAAACTGGACATACAGAACCCACAGAAAAATGACTGCTAATCTTGCCTAAAGGTGAGATGGTCCTTTGGGGTTCCTGCTTCATGAAAGAGTCTGCTTTAAAAAATTGTTGAATTATGCCAATCTGTGTACTTTGGGAAGTGTTGATTTTAAAGTAAAAGTTAAAGATGCATTATTTTGGGGAAAATTATGCTTTTGTTTTCACAGGAAAAGAAAAATATATGGGTTTTAATCATTCAGATCCAATGGGTTACAAATACTTATCTTTAAAGGAAATTAGGTACAAATTACTATTTATTAAGATAAAGAAAACTGCTGCTAGTTTCAAAAGTTTCACACTGGTACACATTTTTATATGTTAATGCAAATTTAAATTATTCTTATTGTGATACATACATATAATATATATTATGTATATATAATATTTGGCTCTTGTTTGAAATGTATTTATACAATGTTCTGGACTGCTAGAAGAACTCATGAGAGGAGACATTGATGGAGATTTGCATTTTGTCTGAAGGACAAGGGGCAAACAAGAGACTGAAATGATACAGGAAAAATAATTCATCTATGTGCAATACTGAGTTTATAGGGAAAATATAAAAATGGTGAATATTTAACCATGTGCTAATTCTGATTGATTTTCTACATTAATAAGGTGGGTGATTCTTCACTGATTAATAGTTATGTTAATTATGGAAACATGGTCTTTAAATCTGAAAAAAAGACTGAGGTCCTAAATACAAGTGAATAACTCGTCATCATAGTGCAAACCTCTGAGTGCCATTAAACCAATGATGATGAAACCTCAGTGTCAGCCTCTGGAACAAACTCCTCTCAAGGATTATGTACTATGTAGGGGCAGGGAATTTTGAAAGGACACATGGGAGTCTTAACTAAAATATAATAAAAATAGGGAGTTAGGGTTATACCCACAATCACCATATATTCATTTTATTTTAAAATTTAAAATTTTTAAATGTGGATGTCTGTGAGCAATCTGCCATGAATAGATTTTGACAGGAGAGCACTACCAGCATGAAAACACATAATTTGCTCAAGTTTAATGGAAAGATCCATCTACTTGTTTATGAAAGGGTCCCAACAATGTTTTGGTATGGGGAGAGGGCATGTTTGTGCTTTTTTCACAGGATGAAATTGAAGCTCAATTGGCATCATGTGTGGAGCAGAGAGATACTGATCCTGAATGTTGCTGATGATAATTCCGAAAAGCCAGAGTGGGAATGATTGGGCCTGTTTTCCTGATCCACCTATTTTACATCCTGCTATTTGGGAAGGAAAGGAGATTGTAGCCACAGTCAACAATATACATCTTTTAGATCAACCTTCTGATAAGAGTTCCTGATTACTTGAAAATGTTCTCATGTTGGGTATAGTAAAGCAATTCTTGTGTGTTTAGCAAAGAATAGTGCTATGAAAGGATGTCTTGGAGTGTTTCCAAAATTAGTAATGGGACATGATAAACAATGTACTTATTTTACAACGTGATTGCTTCCTCAAGGTAATTGGGTAAATGATACTTCACCCCTTCAAAGATTTCCTCCATGCATGAAGGAACTGCGAGAGTCTAATAGAACTTTGTAGTGGAGATGATGTACTGGCATTATTCCATTAAAGTACAACATCACAGTACATTCTTGATTGGTCTGGAAATCAAGAAGATCCTTTGGCTACAGCAGAATCTTGGGACCAAGGACTACCAGCTGGAATGTGGTATTCCAGTACAAAATTTCTACAAACTTGTATTTGGAAACTCACTGCTGCCATGGGAAAGGTGGCAGAAAAATCCAGTTCTTCAAAACCTGTTTTGCCCCTCAAAGGAACTGTTTTGGCTCGTGTCAAAATGCCTTATGTTCCTTTTGTGGGAGAGATAACAATCTCCATGCATGGTATTGTGTTTAATGTATCATGCCCTGATTGTATTTTGACTAACTGTATTTCTCACGTAATATGATCATACCCGTGTATTGGTGTTAAAATAACCTTTTTTTTATAAAGTTGTCTGTGCGTGTAAATTATCCATGGTTTGATGACAAAGGGTTACAAGTAATTGAAGAAATTAAGAAAGCTTTAGGTAGTCAGAAATGTGCTGTTGGATTAGTTGCAGCAGGAATTTCTGCTTTTGTTGTTATGCTTACTACTAGTTGCTTCAGTGAATTTGTCTCAGTTTATTCAAAGTGCAGGATTTGTTAAACAATTATCTAAAAATGTTTCTATGACATTGGAGACACAAGAAGATATAGATGTAAAAATGAACTATAAGTAAATGCTTTATATGATTTGACACAATTTAGGGGAGCTGAACTACAGAGCTTAAAAACTAGAGTCCAGCTGAATTGCCATGCTAACTATAAATGAATTTATGTTACATCTTTTGTGGATAATGAAACTATTATTGGTTGGTAAAGAGTTAAAGCACATCTTAAGGGAATTTGGCATGATTATAATGAGTCCTTAAATTTGGCTAAATTACATCAAGAGATTTGAGGAATTGTTAAAAAAAATTAAACCAAGACAAACACAAAAAAAAATCTAAAAATAGATTTTGATGCATCAAAAGAAGTTGAAGATATTCTGGAATAATTTAAAATGACTGTTCCATCATGGTCAGCATTTACTTCACTTCTTAGTAGTATTGCAGTTGTTGAAGCTTGTGTTCTTCAGGGCATAATTTACCTTTAGTTTTCAAGCTAATTATGAACTCACTGTGGAAAGAGGGCTCAGAACTTCACTGAGTAAAATTTCTCACACTTCCCTAAAAGCTTGACACCAGAGACTTGCAGTCAGAGATGGGTGAGTTTTCTTTGTCTCTTTTCAACCTAAGACAGGAGATGGATCATTAGAATTCATTTTCCCATGAAGGGTAAGACTTGAGTGAAGTAAGGAACCCCTAAGGCAGACACAGTTTTCTGAGAAACTCTGAGAGATCCTTAAAATATAATTAAAAAGGAGGAAATTTTGGGAGCCCACGTGTGACTCAGTTTCCATCTGGAGTCATTTCTGACTTTAAAATGTCATTTGAGTTCAAGCTTTCATGCTCTACTTTTTCTTACACCTTGAGGGCTATGAGAGATTTCTGATTTAGCCCATGAGAAAAGAACACTCTATCTAGTAGAAGATGTACTGCTGACAATAATATCAGAAACATCAAGATAGAAAGTAAGGCTGCTTCTGAACAGCAAGCACAAGTTGGAGAGGAGGCTGCTCACTCAAGGACAGGAATAGTCTTGTGGTTAGATACTGATTGACCATCTGTGCTGTGCTTTGTTCTGCTTTTTCATATAAGCAAGTTCTGAAATAAACTCTGGTGTGTTTTGCTGCTTTGGCATGACTAGACAGACCTCCCAATTCTATCCCATCTTCTGTTTCTTTTGACTTTTCTTGGCCTCGAGGATCCACTATCCAGGAATCCTAGCTGACTTTGTAGGAGCAGCTCATCCACATTCCAGATGAAAATCCAACACAGAAAACCTCTCCATCACTCAAAGTGCCAAGTATATTTCCTAGTTCTACAGTGATGTTGATGCACCATATAGCAACTAGATTTCTTCTTTCTTTCTTTTTATAGCAGCCTTACTACTTTTCACAATGATTGCATTAATTTATAGTTCTAGAAGAACATGCAGGTTTGTTTTCTCTGTCTTTGCAATGGTAGAGAATTTTAGTCTTTGTAATCACTGATATTGTAGGAGAAAGTAATAACTTGTATGCCTATTGGGATAATCATGGGGTTTTCATCTTCTATATTAATGTGCTATGCATAATCTAAATGGTGAGTTTCAGGACAGTCAGAGTTACATAGTAAGACCCTGTCTTAATAGATAGCTGATAGGTAGGTAGATAGATAGATAGATAGATAGATAGATAGATAGATAGATGATAGATAGATAGATGATAGATGGATGGATAGATAGATAGATAGATAGATAGATAG
>NC_022021.1:14105237-14115624 GCF_000317375.1 Microtus ochrogaster
AGATAGATAGATAGATAGATAGATGATAGATAGATAGATAGATAGATAGATAGATAGATAGATAGATAGATAGATAGATAGATAGATAGATGATAGGAGAAAGTACATACACAAAAGCCTACAGGAAACAGACAGACAGGCAGACAGGTGCACCCATGCACACGAGTGGGTACACACACACACCACCCCATATACATGTGCATGAGCACAAATATTCACTCACATATCCATTTTCGTTTTGTTTGCTTTTTTTCTTTGCTACACTAGTGATGACACTCCAAAACATGTGTATGCTAGTGAAAAACTCTCACACTCATGCACATTTCTAGCTGTTGGTGTTTTCCTAGTTCCTGTGTGATTTTTAATATTTCTGTTACTGTGTCTTCAAAATCATTAATCTTTTCCCCTGCATCTCATATTCTCATATGTAGGTTATTCATGAATGTAAGATTATTAAAATTGTGTCTCTTACCCAGTCATATTTCTTTTCTATGTCTTTTTTCACTGACATACTTGCTTCCTGGTTAGTAATTACACTTTTCTTCTTTTTTCATATGCTAGTCATTTTGTTTACATACCAGACGCCATAAGTTTACGTTACTGAAAACTAAATGTTGTTGTATACACGTAGGGAAAATTGGTTTTTTTTCCTATTAGGCATTAGTGCAACTTGTAAATAAGCATGATATATTCGGGTCTGTTTATAAGCTATTTTAGGGTTTACTCTAAGCAAATGAGTTTTCACTACTAAAGCATGAACTTTTTAGTATTTCATGGTTCATAAACTCAAAATAACTCCTTACCCTTTTTAAGTCTGAAGGTATTCATCTCATATTTAACTTCTTATATTTCTGGTAGCTTTTATTTACTTAGCTTAATAAATTTTTTTAACTTTACATGTACATATTTATGTTCTACCAAAGACTTATGGGGAAGACTCTACACAGTTTTCTGGAATATTTTCTATGTATAACAATATCCTTTCTTGGAAGACATATAGTCTCTTTAACTTCCATATTTCATTATGTAAAAATTTTGGAACATTTAGGTCTGAAATGGAAGAATACCTAATATTAGAAAACATACTCTTTCCTTAAAAATACACAGTTTTACAGGAAAAATTATTAAATTTCACAGCTACGCAAATTTTCAAAGCTGACTTCCAAAAGAAACTAGAACCCAGGTATTGAGAACTGGCATATAGGGGCAGGAAATAAAGTTTTGTGGTCCATGAGGCCAGAGCTCTGAGGCTGCACCTTTAGTAAAGACAAAAGAGGAGTCAAATGTTTCAGGCCATACATATAAGGGGCTTATGGCATATTTCTGCATAGAAATCAAACATTGGACTCACTAGGAACAATCTCCCCACCCCCTTTTCCTAGCAATTCATGTAGGTCCATAGATGAAAATACTCCTAGCCTCGAATTCTTTATTATGATCCTTGTAGAAAATCTGATCCAGACATCAAATCTAACATAAAATTTTCTCTTTATCAATGACTCTGTCCTACACAGGACGATTAGGTCACCTACCACAGAGACTTTCACAAAATACTAAAAAATATACCATAGGAAAATAGTTTTTAAAATTTGTATCAGATATTGGTCAAAAGATAACATAATCCTGATTCCCTAACATAAGGGGAGTATACAAAAATATTAACAAATTCTGGTCTCAGACTTCAAGATTACAACAAAAGTACAAAAAAAATGCAAACACATAGCCTTGTGAACTTAATGGATTAAAGAGGTGAAAATCAAAGATTCAGTAATCAAAGTATCAAGAATTTTCTGGACATGAAGCTAGAAATGTAATGCATCTTTTAGTAACTCTATTGCTTAAACTTTATAAATATATTACTCAATTTAAAAAGCAAAAATGCTTTATAAGATCTTCCTGTAGGTGAGTCTTAATTTTCTTAATTAAAGTCTATATTTTCTTAATTACTGTTTGATGTGGGAGGGCCCAGTGCTGGATTCTCTGGCAGAAATGGCAGGGGCAGAGCCAGACCTTTCCCTGGGACTGAGTTGGATGATGAGTGTTGAACAACCCAGCCCTCCCCCACTGGCCACAAGGGATAAACACATGCACTGAGTCAGGAGTCAGTTGAAGCAGAATCTCATTTAACGGTATCAAGCTGGGACTTACATCGGGTTGTGGTGGGGGTGGAGAAGCTTGGGATGGGTTGAGGTTGAGCCAATAATATTCTGCTACACTAGAGGTGGCTGGGCAGATGCGGACCTAGGTCGGGTAGCCAGAGACAGGTCTCCAAACTCGAGTTAGGCACAGAAAGTTACACTAGGCCTCACCAAACTCAAGTTAGGCTCAGGAAGTCTAACTGGGTCTCACACATGGGCCCAACAGCCCAGCCTACTGTGGGTGGTGCCATTCCTAGGCTGGGAGTGCTGGCATTCTATGTGCTGTAAGGAAATGGGCTGGGAAGCCAGCAGGAAGCAAGATAGTAAGCATCCTTCCTCCATGCTTCTGCTTCAGCTCTTCCCTCCAGGGTCCTTCCTTGAGTTCCTGTACTGGCTTCCCTCAGTGATGATTTGTGACCAGAGTGCTATAAAATAAAATAAACTCTTTCCTTCCCAAGTTTCTTTTTAGTCTTCGTGTTTTATCACAGCAAGAAAAATCCTAACTACCCATGATCTACCCTATGTCAAATTAGGAGACATTCATTTGTTCAAAAAAGTTTTATTAGAATAAGCCTTTAGTGCATATCCAAATTCATTAATTATTTTAACCTCAGTAAAATTGCATTGTTATATTATGCTTGTTTTGATTTTTCAAAAGAATACTTCTTTTGGAAACTTGCAATATTAAAATTTGGTATCCTTTTAAAATCACAGGCTAACATAATATTTACTTTTTGATTTTTATTAAGTAGATCAGCTGATATTCTTCAAAGCAGAGAAAATGTCAATCAATGTCAATTTCATTATTTCCTTAAGCTTTGCCAAACACTTCTGTTGATATAATCCAACTTTTAAAAACATTTGGGATAATTATCTATTGACAGAGGTTTCTATCCAACTGCCTTTCAGCCCCCCCCAAATCACACAGAGGTCTACATTAATTATAAACTTGTTAGCCTATTATCTTAGGCTTCTTATTAACTCTACTATCTTACATATTAACCCATAATTCTAGTCTGTGTTAACCACATGGCTTGGTACCTTTTATTAGCGAGGCATTTTCATCTTGCTTCTTCTGTTAATGGGCAACGACTGCAGACTGACATTTCCTCTTCTCAGCATTCTCTTGTTCTCATTGCCCGGCTTCTTACTTCCTGCCTGGCCACTGAATTCCTCCCTGGCTACTGGCCAATCAGCATTTTATTAAACAAGTACAAGGAACAAATCTTTACAGGTAAAACCATTGTCCCACAGCAATTATTGATACATCTGTCTTTAAAATCTAGGCCAAACACACAAAAAAGATATTAGAAGTATAGTTAGCCGATTTGCACATAGAAATGTCTAAACCATTTATATCAGTCTAAGTGTGTCTCCCTTAATTTGATTGAACCTCAGTGAAACAATATTAAGTGAAGAAAGACAACACAGAATTATTTACAGCCACTGACATAATTCATGGGAAAGCAAACTGATACCTTCAATCTTTATTAAATGTTCAATTAAGAGCGAAGATCAGTTAGAGGCTGAGCCCCAGCCATACAGAGGACCATGCTGCTCAAAAAGAGAAGCATCAGCTGATTCACAGGAATAATGAAAAATCACTGATCTAATGAAGTCTGCTACATTTAAAATTGAGCAAATGTCACATTTACCTACATTGAATGTGAATCAAGTAGTGAAATTAAATATGAGAAGCTATAAAGTATGGAAATCGGAGACTAAGCACTGCTAATGTGACTAGCATGCTGAATCCTGGTTTCAGCCCTGAAAACACAAATTCTTTTGAGTTATATAGATTAAAGCACAAGAATTAAAATATAAGGAATGATTTAAAATGATTTACACCAAGCTAAAATGATTGGTTAACTTAAATAATGGTAAAAATGTATTACTTGCTTTTTTACTTATTTTTTTCTCTCTTATCAGCATCAACTATGCATTATATTCGTAACTCATAGCAACCAATAAATCCGAATTAGGGCTTTAGCACATTGGTACAGCACATGCCTACAACCACTGAAGCCCTTAGTTTACAAAAAAAAAAAATTATTAAATCAAGGTAAAGCAAAAGGAGGAATAATTCTAAAGATAACATCTAATTTTTTTCATCGATAAAGTATATGTCTGTTAGAAAATAGTGATACCCCTCTTTTGCCCCTAGCAGAGCAAAATCACAATCTCCGGGCTGTATCTCCTGTCACACCGCTATCGCCACACTCCAGACTGGACTTCGTGACATTTCACGTGTCCTCGGTGATTTTCCACTTTTCAGAGGATTGACCCTACTGTAAGTGTTCCTCAGTGCCTATGAGGGAGTAAGAGAAGCATGAGCTCCCTCTCCTGGAGGCTGCGGGAGCAGACTCTGGAACCAGAAATGGAGCAGGTTAAAGAGTAAATTATTAGTAGAGAAGAGGTAAAAATACAGGGAGCCACACATGCCACAGTCTAGTTGTTAAAAGCCAGGAATATCGTGCCTCACATGAATGAGCAGGCAGAAGGCTAGCTCAGCTGAGTGGCTTTCGAGGAGGCGTGCACTGCCACGCTAGGATTATGCAGAGTAGAAAGTTCATCCAGACTTTCCTTGCAAATCCCGCCCTGATTATATATATCTCAAGAAAATTATACTTCTAAAGCAAACATTTCTGCATAAGCTACTTGGGCCAATTCTCCCCCGACTTCCTGCTCTGTGATTACAGATGGTGTCATTTGCAGTGCCACAAGACGCTAAGTTGTTTTCGGTCCAAGGTGTTAGAACAGACTTTCCCGAATGAAGAATAAATTTTTGTCGCTTTAATGACTTACCACGGTTGTCTTCAATGTGCTCAGCTTTTCCAGGGAAGAGGCCCTGAAGGGGAGGCGATTTCCCAGTACCTAACTCCTGAGTTACATTCGGTCTCGACTGCTTGCTTCTGGCAGTGCCCTGCAGGCTTTTCATGGAGCTGCCCAGTTTTGTGTAAGGTGCTTCTGTGGACATTTCTGACCGATCAACTGTCCCGAGAGCCGTAGACAAGGCCCATCTACAAGGCACCACAGGGATGCCGCTGGTGCGCCCTCTCCAGGAGGCTCTGGATCTCAGCACCAAATGTCTTACTTAGCCATGCTCAGTAGTCTCAGCCTTCCATAAGACAGCTAGCTGCTCCTTATACTGCTGTTGCCCCTGGGTTTTACAGCGCCATCTTTATTGTTAACTAATCCCTAGTGACTCTGCTGTTAGAGTGAGTCACTCTTTATTTTAAACTGTCCTGGTTTAAAGGCCTTTGTCATTTCTCTACCCTGACCACTTCAAGTGAATCAGTTCTGAAGCCGTACTATGAATGTTTGTTCTTCTTAGACCTTAGACACAGTCCATGAGACAAAAATTGATCATCACTTAGTAGGAAGTATTCCTCCTGTCTATTACATAGGCTACCATAATATATGTTCTATTTTACTTCTAACTACTGCACTTAATACAAAAAATAATGTGTTTTAAGCCTACTTACCCTGCCGTATTCTCCTCACTTGTTCTTGATCTTCCTTAATAGTTTAGTTTCTGATTTCAAGTCTTTAAAAACATTATGTTCTTATTTAAAAAAAAATTGTAGGGTCTGGAGAAATAACTCAGCTGTTAAGCACACTTGCAAATGATCTGTGTTCAATTTCCAAGATCCACATGGCCACACACAGCTCTCAATAATTCCAGTACCAGAGGACCCAATGTCTACTGACTTCTGTGGACACTGCATACACATGATGCAAACACATATGTGCAGGCAAACTACCCACACACATCAAATAAAAATAAATATACCTTTAAAAAAGAAGTCAAGCAATATTACCCCCAAGTCTCACTTCTTTCACTTACCATGATGATGCCAAGTCAGTCTATGTCTCTGAAAACATGACTGTGTTCTTCTGTGTGGGCGAATAGAACTCTACTGAGGGGTGTCTAGGTGACTTCCATACCTTTGCTATCGGGAATAGAACCACCATCAACATGCATGTGCAGGTATCTCTATTGGGTGGATACTTAGATTTTGTTACAGTGTATTCCCAGCAGTGCTAGATCAAAGGCACCTCTACTTTTGATTTCTTGAGGGCCTCAATGTTGTCTTACATAGAGGCTGCAATAATTCACAATGTATAAAAGTCCTTTCTCACATAAACCATACTCCCTAACTCAACCAATGCATATTTGCCAATTTAACTTAACTATTTCTTCATTATTATAACCATTTTCTCTGGGGTTCAATTAAACACCAGAATATGGTTTTTATTTCTTTAATGACTAAGAAGCTTGAACATTTTTCACATATTTTATGGCCATGTGTACTTCCTTTGATAACTGTTATTCATTTGTTGATCTAGAAAATCTGTTGTGGCAGTTGTTTGGGGTTTTACTTTTTGAGTTCTCCGTGAATTCTAGATATCAATTCTCTGTCATAACAATAGCTAACAGTATGTCTCTCATATCCTATAAGCTGTTTCTCACTCTGTTTACTGCTTCCTTTGCTATACAGAACATTTTTAATGTGACATAATTCTATTTGCTATTACTTGCTACTATTTCCTTGCATATTTACTATGCAAATCTTTAGTAATTCACTGCTTATATACAAGTATTTTTCTTATATCTTCTCTCTTTTAGTTTCAAAGACCAAGCCTGACTCTGAAGTCTTTGATGCCCTTTGAACTGATTTTGAATAGAGTGAGATATAGATTTAGTGTCCATATTCTACATGTTTATTTTGAGAGCAATGTCATAACAGGCACTCAAGAGAAACAATCAGAAGGACTTCCTACATCGTTTAACTACATAGCTAGCTTACAAGGATATTATTTAATTTGCGTGTTAATAAATTAAA
This sequence comes from Microtus ochrogaster, assembly GCF_000317375.1. Lineage (NCBI taxonomy): Eukaryota > Metazoa > Chordata > Mammalia > Rodentia > Cricetidae > Microtus > Microtus ochrogaster. The sequence continues at coordinate 14,112,223 of NC_022021.1, forward strand.
AGCTATTATCAGTGCCTTGAAATCTCTTCAAATTTTGTTCCTAAGTCAAAGTAATACTTTACATATATTAAAATATGAACAATAGTAAATTCAAATTTTAAATTATCAATATGAATCTAGAATTCGTTGATCAACTTATAGAATCACGAATAAAATTCTGACTTAGGTAGGTATATGGCATATTTACCCTCATATTCACGTTTATGACAGTGCTATCCACAACGGCATAGATATCCGTGGATGGGGCTAGAGAGGTGATTCAGCAATTAGAGACTGCTGCTCTTCCAGGAAAGTACTCACATTGGGCATGTCACAATCGTCTACGGTTCTCACTCTAGAGAATCTGATGCACTCTTCTGACCTCTGGAGGTATTCGTATTTATACGTGTGCATGAGTACATGCACACGTGCACACTCACACACACACACACACACACACACACACACTCACAAACCACATTAATAAAATTTAAGCTTTAAAATGTATGAACAAATAAAAAAGGTTGTATTTATACACAATGGATTTTATTCCACCATAAGGGAGAATAAAATTATATCATTTCTGGGAAAATAGATGGAACTAGGTATCATAGCATTAAGTGACTGCCTTAGTCACTGTTCTAAAGCTGTGAAGACACAATGTCACTCTTTTTTAAAAAAATTTATTCATTTTACATTATCAACCACTGCCCCCCTCCTCCCTCCCTCCCTTTTCTCTCACCTCCCTGTTCATCTAGTCCCCATCTACTCCTCAGAAAGGGTAAGGCTTTCCACGGGGAGTCAAAAAGCCTGGTGCACCAAGTTAAGGCAGGACCAAGCCTCTGCTCGCTGCATCAAGGCTGAGCTAGGCATCCCACCATAGAGAATGGGTTCCAAACAGCCAGCTCATGCAAGAGGGATGGATTCTGGTCCCACTGCCAGGGCAGGGGCCCTTCAAACAGACCAAGCTACACAACTGTCACCCACAGGCAGAGCACCTAGTTCAGTTCCAGGCAGGCTCCCCAGCTGTGGGTCTAGAGTTCATGAAATTTCATAAGTGCAGGTCAGCTGTCTCTATGGGTTTCTCCATCATGGTCTTGACTTCCTTGCTCATATAATCCCTCCTCCCTCTCTTGGACTGAACGTCCAGAGTTCAGCCTGGTATTTGGTGGTGGATCTCTGCATCTACTTCCATCAGCTACTGGATGAAAGTTCTATGATGACAAGGTATTCACCAGTCTGCATACAGGAGAAGGCCCTCTTCAATATTGCTAGGAATCTTAGCTGGGGTCATCCTTGCGGATTCCTGGGAATTTCCCTAGGACAAGGTTTCTCCCTAACCCCTTAATGACTCCCTTTATCAAGACTTTTTTCATTGTTCTCCCATTCTGTCCCTCCCCCAACTTGACCATTCTGTTCCCTAATGTTTCTCTCCCTACCCCCTTCACTCTATGCCCCTCTGCCCCAAGTTTACCCAGGAGATCTCATCTATTTCCTCTCCCTAGGGACCTCCTAGTTACCTAACTTCTCTGGGAATATGGGTTGTGGTCTGTTTATCCTTTGCTTTACATCTAATATCCATATATGTGTGAGTACATACCATGTTGTCTTTCGGTCATGATCTGGAGCCAGCCCAGATCATAAATTATTTCTCCAGACACAACTCACGTGGCTTTTTCTGGAGAGAGATTCCTAGTGATCCCTCATGAAATCCGGAGGTCACATCCTAAAAGTTCACTGTGTTTATTCTCCAAGTAGCCTTTATACCAAAATGTAAACTGAGGGCAAATTCATTAGTATTCTGTTTCCGAGGTAACCAGGTGACTGACTTTAGTCACCACATTTTTCTCTGCCCTCTCTGTCAATCTTCCTAACTTCCTGCTCTCTCTGCCAGCTCTGTGGCATAAGTCGAATTAGTATCTCTATCCCAGGCACCCTCCACATTACAAAGAAGGAGCAGAACAACATCCTGACCCTTTTGTTAGGGATGGCAACAGGCTAGGTGACCACCTCCTGTGCCGCAGGTGCAAACTGTGACCTGAGATTCTGGTCACCATACCATGTAAAAATATGGGCCTACATCTTTCTAGTTCCATCCATTTGCCTGAAAATTTCATGATGTCATTGTTTTTTACAACTAAATCATACTCCATTGTGTAATTGTACCAATTGTGAAAATGTACTATGTTCTTTATCCATTCTTCAGCTGAGGGACATCTAGGTTGTTTCTAGGTTCTGGCTATTACAAATAATGCTGCTATGTGTTAGAAATAAGTCTATTACTTTTCTTTTGGACACAGGAGCTACCTATTCTGTTCTAACATCTCACTTGCACCTTAAATTCCCCTCACCAATTTCAGTTATGGGGGTGAATGGGACCCATTCCTCCCTGCTTAAAACTTTGCCTCTGTCCTGCACTCTTTTTTTTTTTTTTTGGTGGTACATGTGTTTAATCCTAACACTTGGGAGGAAAAAGCATGCAGATCTTTGACTTTGAGGTCTTCCTGGTCTACATAGTGAGTTCCAGGATAGTCATGGCTACACAGAAAATCCCCATCTCAAAAAACAATACAGCAGACAGAATGAAAAGAAGAAATAAGTACTTTAGAAAACATTACTCTGAGTCAGCCATGGTGGCTCATGCCTATTTCTCTCGTTCTTTCTTAGCGATATCCGCTTGCCCTGCACCTGTACTGGGTTGAGATTCTCAGCTGCTTCAGGGCCACACTCACTTTAGCCCCCCCACACTCTCCTGAGTCACTCTTTCTTCTCACTTTAACAGCCTCTCAGGATCCTACCCGAGACTGATCTACTTATCCAGTAGATCCCCAAGTGAGGGACACTTCTACTCCTGTGATTGCTACTCACAACAAGACAGTGCTAGTGCCTTAAAGGCCCTCGTTCAAGACCTCCACTCATAAATGAGGCAGTCATTCCAGTTCACCCTCTGGTTAACAACCCTTACAATCTCCTCTCTAATGTCCCTCCTACAACCTCCCACTTCACAGTTCTAGACCTAAAAGATGCCTTCTTTACTGTCCCTTTACCCCCTGACTCATACTTCCTCTTTGCCTTCACCTGGGAGGACCCTGACTCCTCTTCCTCCAGACAGCTTATGTGGACTGTTCTCCCTCGGGGTTTTCGAGACAGCCCCCATTTCTTTGGCCAAGCTGTGGCTAGAGATCTCTCAAACTCTGATGCAGGTTCTAGCACACTCCCTCCAGTATGTGGACAACCTACTTCTCTACAGTCCTACATTGTCTCTGTCCCAACAGGCCACATCTGCGCTCCGGAACTTCCTCGGATCCCTGGGATATCGAGTTTCACCAGCTAAGGCTCAGCTATGCTCTCCTACAGTGGTATATTTGGGTGTTCAAGTTAGCCGGGGTTCTTTTTTTTTTTTTTTTTCTTTTTTTATTGAGA
>NC_022021.1:14118154-14124199 GCF_000317375.1 Microtus ochrogaster
GACTGATTTTTTGGAGTTGATCTTGTATCCTGCCACATTACTAAAGGTGTTTATCAGCTGTAAAAGTTCTTTGATGGAGTTTAGGGGGTTGCTTATGTATACTATCATATCATCTGCAAATAACGAAAGTTTCACTTCTTCTTTTCCAATTCGAATCCCCTTGATCTCCTTATGTTGTCTTATTGCTATTGCTAGAACTTCAAGCACTATATTCAAGAGGTATGGCGAGAGTGGACAGTAGCCCGGGTTCTAAGACCCTCACCTCTGACATGCTCCAGGCACTGTGAGATTTACAGCCTCAAACCACAGGGGCTCAGATCCTTTCCATTTTGGGTCTTCTAGGGTTCTTTCACCTTTGGATCCCTAACTTTTCCATTACAGCCAAGCCTCTGTACCAGGAAGCCAGAGAGACCCACAGGACATCTCACACACCAGGCCACCATTTATTGCCACTTCTCTCTACTGTGGGATGCTCTTGTAACAGCCCCTGCTCTTGCTCTTCCAGACCCCACAAAGCTTTATCATCTCTATACAGATGAGAGGTCAGGAGTGGCCACAGGAGTTCTAACCCAACAGGCTGAACCGTCAAATCAGGCTGTCACCATTTTATCCAAACAGTTAAACTCACACGGGAGACTCTCAAGATCACCTTGTCTGGGCCAATCATGGTATATTCCACCCATCGCCCATCAGACCTTCTGAGACATTCTTCTCTCTCCCTTCTTGGGCCTTCACGAGTCCAGGTTTTTTACTTACTGTTTCTAGAAAACCCCCAAATTACTTTGGCTTCCAGTCCTGCCTTAAACCCTGCAGCTCTCCTTCCTGCTCCCTCCCCCTCTGGCATCTCCTCTCACTCTTGCCCAGAGGCTGTAGAGGCTTTAACCTCACCCTGCAGGTGATATTACAGATCCCCAACTCACCCTGTTTGTTGATGGAAGTTCCCTTATAGATAAATCAGGAAACTGCCAGGCAGCATATGCAGTGGTCACTTCCACTGACATAGTCCAAGCAACCCGCCTGCCAATGGGAACCTTCTCTCAAAAGGCTGAATTAATTGTCTTGACTAGAACAAGCCAAATAGCTAAGGGCCAAGAGCTAATATCTATTCTGCCTCTAAATATGCATTCTTAGTAGCCCATACTCATTCCTCACTGGGAAGGAAAGGGGCTTCCTTACTACCAAGGGCACTCCCATAGTTAATGGACCCCGTATAGCCAACCTTTTGGAGGCCCTCCAGCTCCTTGCAGAAGTAGCCATTATTCACTCTCAGGGACACCAGTGGCCTTAGGCAATGCCAAGGCTGATTCAGTGGCCCAGGGGCTGGCCTCCAGCTCCTCAGACTCAACAGAACCTATTTTGTTCTTAACACCTTCCTATCAGCCCTGTTACCAACCTAAAGAGAGGGACGACCTTATAAAAAGGGAGCCACAAAAACAAAGGATGGATGGTTCTTTTTAAATAACCGGTTCATCCTTCCTCAAGACATTGTCAATCATTTCAGACATCCAATTGTCTCTCAAAGCCTATTTCTGGAATAAACAAATGAGTGGTCAGCTGATTCATCTCCCCAATCAGACAGACCATAACTCAAATTAAATATAAATTATATAAAATATATAATGTAAATAAATATGTATACATTTAAGAAACAGTTTTTCCATATAAAATATTTTCTTTTTTTAATCAAACATTATTAAACATCTTCAATGAAATATAATTGACAGTCTTACTTGGGAGTCAGATTATTTGGATTCTTTATTATTATAATACTAAAAATGTTATTAACATTAATACTTACAGAATAAAATTACAAAATAACAAATGGTACCTGTCAGTTCTTGTTGCGGGAGGTCCTCCCGCTCCTCCAGCCTATAGCCGCTGAGATACCAGCCCATTGGGGCGTGGTCTCTCTCCCTTTAAAAAAGCAGCCTCTTCCCTCTCCTCGCTCTCTTGGCTTCCTGCTCCGCTGGCGACTAGACTCCCTTCCTGGTTGCACAGAGGGCTGTTGTGATCTGTAAGTTTTTTCCCCCTTTAAATGAATACCACCCTATTAATCATAATTCCAAACTGGTGTGGCATTGTTTGTGACGTACACCTTCAAGTTCAATGTTAAACAAAACATAAAAACTACTTTAAAAAAAATTCTTAGTTGGGCGGTGGTGGCATATGCCTTTAATCCCAGCCCTCAGGAGGCGGAGGCAGCTGGATCTCTGTGAACTAGTCTACAAGAGCTAGTTCCAGGACAGGCTCCAATGCTATAGAGAAACCCTGCCTCAAAAATAACAACAACAAAAATAAAATCTTAAAGGCGACAATAAAACAAAAAATAAAAATTAAGCATAAAAAATTAGTGGACACATGAAGTTATTTCCTTAAAATATGAAATTTGGGCAAGGAGATGATTCAGTCAGTAATATGTTTGCTTTCAAGCATGAAGACCAGTTGGATCCTAAGAGCCCACAAAAATATCTCTTTAAGCTGAGCATGGTGGTATCTCCCAGGGCTGAAGAGATGGACATAGTAGGAACACTCAGTCCTGATGGCTGGCTACCCTTGCCTACTCAGTAAGCTTCAGTCAAATGAAATATCTTAGTTCACAAAGGCTGATGGATAGATCCTAAGAAACGACACCAAAGGCTGACCTCTGGCCTCCATACATGTACACACATGCACATACACAAACAAGGACCACCAAATGCATTCACACACACACACACACACACACACACACACACACACACACTAAAAAATCAAACATTTCTTTTTCTAATAAATCTCATTTAAATAATTTGTATTTTCATTAATATAATTATTACCACTCATAAAAAGAAGCATACTGTAGATACATTTTAGCCCTGTGAATTATATTATATATTGGAAGTCTATAATGAATAGAAAAATGTATTTTTAGTGCCTTTATATTTAAGTCAAGATGCTGTGGTGAAAACCAGCACTTTTCTGAAAGTGCAGAATTTCTCACCAATTTTGAAAGCAATTTCTGGGCATTTTTTCACTGGTTTCTAACACTAGAAAAAAAAGTGATGTATTATAGTAAATAAAATGGAGTCCATACTATCACGACTCAAATACATTTCCTGTCTTTCTAACCATTAATATTAGAAAGCACACCTCGGATTTACCTCTGAGCCATCACCTGAAATAATGTAACAAAAAGTTAAAACTTTTCATTCCTTAAAAAGATTTTACTTCTCCAGGTGGTGGTGGTGTACACCTTTAATCCTAGCAGTTGGGAGGCAAAAGTAGGTGTATGTCTAAGTTCGATGCCAGCATACCTGGTATCCAGAGCAAGTTCCATGTTAACCGGGGATACACAAAAAAACCTGTCTCAAAAAAAAGAAGAAGAGAGAGAGAGAGAGAGAGAGAGAGAGAGAGAGAGAGAGAGAAAGAAAGAAAGAAAAAAGGAAAGAGAGAAAGAAAGAAAGGAAGGAAGGAAGGAAGGAAGGAAGGAAGGAAGGAAGGAAGGAAGAAAGAAAGAAAACCAAACAAAATAAAATAACAAAAACAACATAAAGAAACAAGATTTTATTTTTTGACTACGGAAAAAAAATTTCTGGCAGCATTTTTTGCTTTCCTAAGGTGAACAAAGAGTCTTAGGGATCATGTGGAGGAGGAGGGAAAGAAGACAAGGTGTGATTGTGTCTGCTGAGACTGTCAAAAGCTATAGCACACAAAGTCTCACCAGCATGACAGCCTAAACCTAACCTGAACAAAAACATCAGTACACAACACTGTACTAAGAACAACAGGGAACAAAGGAATGCTGAGAATGGGAGAAAAACTCTTCTAACCATCAATTGGTTTTATAGAATCATATGGTCAGTCTTGAAATCATATATGTACAAGCAAAATTTTACAGACTGAGAAGATTGTTCTTATGTATTTATGAATATATATGTAAATACATATTTGTATGTGACAACAAATAACAAAGAAGCCATGAATTTGAAAGAAAGCAAGAAAAGATATATGGGAGAGAGGAAAGGAAAGGGGTATATGATGTAATTATATTATAATTTAAAAAACAAAAAATACTTAAAAATAAAGAGAGAAAAAACAAGCCAGAAATACACATATTCCATTTTCCTGAAGACTCTGAAGGGTAAGCATGGATTCTGAAGCAGATGAAGGAAAACCAGATGCCTCACAGAGAACAGGAAGTACTTCGTGCAAACGTTCATTTGAGAATCATATTTTGCTTCTTAAATAGAGAAAGCATACACATGTGTATCTGTTACTTTTTCTCAACTTCCTTTGGAACAGAAACTTATCTAAGGTTACTGGAAGCCACTCCACAGCCTACCAAAGAAGAAAGGTAATCACCAATGCAGCTACAGACCCTTCAAACTTCACTGGTGATCTGCATGCAAGATTTGCTGGTGTAATAGTGGGGCAAGGTTTGTGAGAGTAACCAACCATGATAGTTTGGAAAATAATGGCCCCCAAAGGGAGTGGCACTATTAGGAGGTGTGGCCTTGCGGAGTAGATGTGGTTTTTGTTAGAGAAAGTGTTTCGCTGTAGAGGTGGGCTTTGAGGTCTCATGTATGCTCAAAATACTATTCTCACTTCCCAGAGTCTCAGACTATTTCCTGTTGTCTGTAAGATGTAAAACTCTCAACTCCTTCACAGCAACATTTCTGCCTGTGCACCACGATGTCCCACCTTGATGATAATGGACTTAAACACTGAACTGTAAGAGGCCACCAGTTAAATGTTTTCTTGTCTCTTCACAACAATAGAAACCCACTAGCTAATATATGATTGGATTAAGTCCCACTCCATGAGACGGAATCCATTCTCAACTCTGCTCAGGTGACAAAGAGCCCGAAACTACATCTGCCAGAGAGCTAGGAGAAAAGCAGATGCTACTGTTCTGTCAAAGGAATACAGCAACGAAATGACTCCTAGTGACATTTTGCTATACTCGTGGATCAGTGTTCTTCAGACATAGATCAGAGGACTTTCCTCCTACAGTAGATGGGAACATGTACAGAAACCCACAGCAGGACATTGTTCAGAGTGTGAAAGACCTTGAAACATTCTGTCCTAAGTGAGCATTTCCATAAGTCCCTCTCCTCACGGCTCAGGGAACATTGCAGAAGAGCAGGCAGAAAGATCGGGAGAGCCAGAGAGAATGTAGAATACCAAGGACACAGGGCGTTCTGAACACAGCAGAGCTGATGTACATATGATGTCATACAGTCTGTGGCAGCATAGACTGCACTGCTCTAGACCAGATGTGGTCCCAATGCTGAGAGATGAAGTGAACAGGCCCACCCCCCTGTAACCCAGAAGCCAGCCCCAGTTGATAAACACCCGCAGATGAAAATGTGGTTTCCTCTAACAGAGTCTCTCTGGGTATACAAGCCACTCTTAAGACCAAGCCCAATGCCAAGCAGTAGAAAGCCAACACAAAACAAACTTAATTATATTTTTAGAGATTTCTTTTTCTTACTCTACAAGTCTTTTGTTTATACATTATGCTTACCAATTTTGTGTTTTAGTGGGCTTTCTACGTTTGCCAATATGTGTGGCTCTATGACTATACGTGTTTCTTGTGCTTTGTCTTTGACTCTTTGTCTTTACATTCATTTGCTTGTTTTGTCCTACACAGGTTTGTTTGTTTTTAATTCACTTTCTTTTAGTATTGTTTTAGATATCTTTTCATCTCCTAATGAGAAGAGAGATTTGGGTGGGTAAGGAGGTATGATGATCTGAGAGATGGATGTCAGAGGAGGAGAAACCATAATAATATATTACATGAAAATCTATTTTCAATAAAAATAAATTTGAAAAAAAAACCATAGAAGGACAGATCATCATGAACAGAACCATGTGAGTCACTGCTGAACCTAAACAAGAAAAAGCATGTTCAGTGATGCATTGTTGTGGTGGTGTGAATGAGAATGGTTCCCATAGGCTCATTGTTCAGTGATGCACAGTTGCAGTGGTGTAAATGAGAATGGCTCCCATGGGCTCATTGTTCACTGATGCGTTGCTGTGGTGCTGTAAATGAGAATGGCTCCC
>NC_022021.1:14125169-14141470 GCF_000317375.1 Microtus ochrogaster
GTTCATGTATTTGAACATGTGGACCCAGAAATTGGATCTGTTTGGGAAGTATTGGGAAGTATAACCTTGTTGGTGAAGTTATGGCCTTGCTGGAGAAGGTGTGTCACTAAGGTGGATTCTGCGGACCCATGTAAAGATCTCAGGTACTTTGCCAGTATCATTCTTGTCTGCTTCCCAATCATGGTCGTATACTAATCATCTAAAACTGTAAGCAAGCCCCCAATGAAATGCTTTCTTTACCTTAGACAAGATGTCTCCTCATAGCAATAGAATAATAACTAAGGTATTCTAGGAAGACATTATTAAAAAAACACACTGCATTTGAGCCATTGTACCCTACATTTTGCCACAGCTCAAAGGCTGTCAAAACTTAAGTAATAGAAACAGCTCCTGCAACTATACATGACACTTTGACATGAAAGATAACCACCTTTTCAATAAAAGTTTTTAATATCATATATTAATCATACAGCATAGTTGGTTTCATTTTGTCCTGTCCATACATGTATACAATGTGCTGTTATCACATTTGTCACATTTATCCAACCCATCATTGCCTGTCCCTTCCACCCCCACATAATATTTCTTCTCAAATACTCTTCCAACACAAACAAATGAAGAGAGAGAGAGAGAGAGAGAGAGAGAGAGAGAGAGAGAGAGAGAGAGAGAGAGAGAGAGAAACGGTGAGAGAGGAAGGGAGAGGAAGAAGGAGAGAGAAATTAGAATGCATTTATATCATGTATGAAATTAAAAAACAAATTAAAATAATAAAGTATAGAGCCTATAAACCTATGTGAATATATTGCATATACAAGAAAAAGCATTTGCCTTTTGCATTTGTGGGCTGGTTTATTTCATTTAACCTGGGGACCCCTTCTTCTATTTATTGTCCTGCAGTGGTTTGATTTATTTTGTGATTATTAGCAGTCCTTTGGTAAGATTCACCACATTTTCTTTAGCCACTAACACCTTGCTGCTTACCTTGGATAACTACATGATGTAGCTATGTTCCAGGATTAAAACACAAGTCTGTATGAAGATTTTTTTATTGCGTACATACAAGCCTTGATTATGGTCTTTGACTTCTTTTTAAAAGTTTTCTTTAATTTAAAACTTTTTGTAGAATATATTTTGATCATGTTTTTCCTCTCCCCCAATTCCTCCCGGATTCTCCCCACTTTCCTACACTTTCCCCACCATTTTAAAAATAAAACAAAAGTTGAGAATCAAACAAACAAAAATAATTTTTAAAATACAAAAAACTGAAACAAAAAGCCCATCATAACAACAACAATAATAACAACAACAATAATAAGCTATTTCCAAAGCTATTGTTCACTCTTTTCAACCTGATGGAAGGTCCAAATTACATCACTTACTGAATGCAACACTTCCTTATGTCATTGAGCATGGAGAAATCAAGCTAGTACCCAACTAGAAGCTTCAACCCTACTGTCTTCATTAGGGTTACCATTTTTGTGATGATGCACCATAACCAAAAGAACTCTGGGAAGAAAGGGTTTATTTTGCTTATACTTTCACATCACTGTTTTTCAAAGAAGGAAGTCAGGACAGGAAATCAAAGAGGGCAAGAACTTGGAGGCAGGAGCTAATGTAGAAAACATGGCGGAGTGCTGCTTACTGGTTTGCTCCTCATTGCGTGCTCAGCCTGCTTTCTTAGAGCAACTGCAATCACAAGGCCAAGAGTAGCACCACCCACAATGGAATGGCCCCTTCCACACCAATCACTATTTAAGAAAATGTTCTACAGGCTTGCCTATAAGCAGATCTTACGCAGACATCTTCTCAGTTGAAGTTTGCTCCTTTATGACTACTTTGATTTGGGTCAAGTTAACAAGAAAATTAGCCAGCATACCTACTGACTAACATTCATTGTGCTGGAAATTATTCCTTATACTACTGAAGCAGAAAAGTAACTATCAATATCATCCAACTACGAACCCTGCAGCCTACAGTATCAAGCTCTCTGTAAGATACACTGGTACAATAGTGGCACAAATGTTATGGGAGTAATCAGCCAGTTTTGATTGGCTTCAAGGCCCACTCAATGAGATGGAGCTTTTACTGCTAAAGTAGCCAAGACCCTGAGATTACATAGCCTATGGAAAAGCTACTACAATTGTTCTGCTATAAATAAATAAATAAATAAATAAATAAATAAATAAATAAATAAATCACAACAATAAAATTACTCTTCATGATATATTGCTATTTCATGAACCAGAGCATACTCAGCCTTCATCAGAGAAGTTGCTTCTTGCAGTAGATGGGAACTAACACAGGCCCATAACTGGATGACCTAGAATATGCAGAGAGTATTTGGAGCACTCAATCCCAAATTGGATGTCTTCATCACTCCCCCCAACCCCCACACACTTAAGGCTTAGGTATTGATACAAAAAGGAGGTAGAAAGATTGGAAGAGCCAGAGGTGGTAGATAACTACAAGGAAATAGTCTTGCAGACACAACAGAACTGATGCACATATGAATTTACACGTAAGACCTGCATAGTTCAAAACAGACAGAAGCCCAGCACTGAAGCGTTAAGAAAGGAAAAAGTCCACAAAGTTGCACCCTTATCTAATTTGCAAAGATGCCACTGGCAAAGAGAGAATCAGTTTTCTCTAGGGGTGTGTTACTGAGTGTATCAACAGCACTCCAAGACAGGGAGTCTCAATCACAGCATTTCTCAACTTGCTTGGTCATCCCACTCTGTTTTCACAATGCATCTTAGCAAACACAAGGGAAACCTTTATTTTTCATATTTTAAATATATATATATATATATAATATATTATGCATATGTGTGTGGTGTATACTATGTAATATATGTTATAATATGTATATACCTACATGTAGTATGAGGCTGCTTGTTTCTTCCCGGCTGCTCAGAACTGAAATAATTACAGAGAAACTATATTATTTAAATCACTTGGCCAATCACTTAAGCATATTGTTAGCTAGCTCTTACATCTAGACTTAACCCATTTCCATTATTTTATATTTTGCCATGAGGTTTTTGGCCTACTAACAAGGTTCCAGATGGCAGGCAGCTCACGTCTTTTCCCTCTGGCAGGTACATGGCATCTCCTTGACTCCACCTACTTTCTCCCAACATTCAGTTTAGCTTTCCCCACCTACCTCTACTCTGCTCTGTGCAGGCCCAAGGTAATTTCTTTATTAACCAATAGTATTCACAGCATACAGATGGGAATCCCATATCACCTCCCCTTTTCTGTTTAAATAAATAGGAAGGTGTTAACTTTAACACAGAAAACTTACATGAAACAGATGTCAAACAAGAATTACAGTTATAATATTTATATTTATTTTATCTTTCATCAAAATTAAGGAAAACTATAACTATAGCTATCTACTCTTCAACTCCATCAAAGACTCCAGAAGGATATAATATTACCGAAAATAATAGGAAGTGCATTGTAAGAAATTTCCAAACCTCTAGAACTGACAGAGACATCTTGTTGCCTGGACAGTCACCCAAAGTTATTATGTATTGTTGGAGTATCCATATTCAGCCTACTGGTCCATAGTATCTGTCAGACTTTCCCATGAAGCAGGAAATTTCAAAGACAGTTCTGTTCATATTGGCAGTTTGTCAGTCACTTTCTTCTGTATCCTGCAGAATGTCTGGCAGACTCTTTCATGAAGTAGGAATCCCAAAGGAAGTCTCACCTTTAGGCAAGTTCAACAGTCATTTCTATGTGAGTCCTGCATGTCCAGCTCATCAAGAAGTCTAGGCAAAAGCAGGTTCTTGCCTAAATGGCTAACAAACTCCATAAGGAGCCTTTTCAATGCCCATCTTCTTCTTGAAATAATTGGTGATTCCAGGAGCAGATGTGTCTCACTGTCACAAAAAGTCCTAACTTCTTAAAACATTTTAAATGTCATACTTTGAAGGTCTCTGAAAGATTTAAAGAATACCTATTCTAAATGATATATATCTCTATATATCTAAAAAACATAACATGACTACAAGCTTGACTATTAGAAATGACTATCTATTAACCTATATTTCTTAATTATGCATGACATCTTTAAATAAGCTGGACATACACAATATCTTAAGAGCAGAAATATACATATAACAAAATTAATCTTAAATTTGTATCAATAGACCAATATCCATACCAATGCAAATCTCTATAGCATATCCTCCTTTAAATGCAAACAAACATTTATAAACAATATTGGGGCATTTGGGCATAGTTCTCTCCAAACTGTGTCTTGTTTTTTACTGGGCAAAGTAATTTTTGGGGGTGTTCACGGTGACCTTTTCAGGGGTCTTGGTCCATCAAACCACATTAGTCTGAAATTAATCCACAGGTTCTCATCTTCTGTGGAAACAAGCAGAACCTCTTTTCCAAGGCCACAAATCCTTAGACTCAAATTTTGAAATCAAAATATCTTTAAAATATATAGGTTGGTTTAGCTTAACAGCCCATACAATGAAATGTCTCTCTGTACTTAGTTCCTTCCCAGTCAAAAAATTTTGAAAAAACACACAATAATATACATAATCCAGACTCTCTGTGTATATTCTATCTTTACATGGCTTATTTTTCTTACCATATTATAATTTCTACAAGCTTAATATTTATTTTTTATCTTTAGTCCTTTAATCTATGACTGTCTGTACTCTTTTATATCACATTTACTGTCTCTTTACTCTTTTTTTTCTGTCTTCCAATCCTCCATACATTTTTAAAGTCTCGTTTAGAGGACTTTTATGTCTGAATCTGTCCTATTGTGTATCTGAAATTCTTCTCTGTCCAGGGAACACATCTTAAAATGCTAAACAGCCTTACTAGGAATAATGCTGCTTTGCCTTTTGGCTCTGCCCAATCCAACATGGCAGAGGGATGTTCACCATCTCTGCCAGCCATGTACACTGCCCCACTTCCAGGTATGCAGCAGGTCTATGTCTCACCTTTAAGCAGTTTGTAATATGCTACTCACAAACCCCATTCAAGTGCTTGACCTCATGAAAGAGCCAAAGTTCATGCTGGCAGCATGGTCCAGGAAGCCATTTTAAAAACTGCACTTGTTTATTTTTTTATTTTGCTACTACCACTGAATCAGGAAGATCTCTCTTAAAGGAGCTGTAGCACATCGCCAGCAAGCAGAGCCCATCCCCCCCCCCCCCAAATGCAGCTAAACTTTGTTTTTTTAGTATCTAGAATTTCTTTCCAAGCCCTCTCAGGGTTTATCTAGCACACATTAGAGTGCCAATTTGTTGTTGGAAATGACTTGTTTGTTCCCAGCTGCTCAGCCCCAAAATAACCATACAGAAACTGTATTAATTAAATCACTGCTAGACCTATTAGCTCTAGCCTCTTATTGGCTAGCTTTTATATCTTAATTTAACCTATTTCTATTAGTTTATATTTTACCACAAGGTTTATGGCCTACCGGCAAGGTTCTACCTCATCTGTCCCTGGCAGCGGCTACATGGCATCGCTCTGACTCCGCCTTCTTTCTCTCAGCATTTAGTTTATTTTCCCCACTTAGCTCCACTCTACCCTATCACAGGCCAATATTTATTCATTGACCAATAAAAGTAGCACATATACAGGAAGACTTCCCACACACCTATATATGTGTGTATACAGTATACATGTACATATAGTATATAACTGTGTGTGTATATATATATATACATATATATGTATATATATTATGTGTGTATATAATACCTGTGCATGTGGTCAAAGAGGACCATTCCTAGCTTTTACCTAGTCTTTCTTCAAAGGTGGAATGTAGGAATGAATCCTACACTTTGCACATGCTTATTCCTGTGTTTGCTCCAATGCTGCCCCCCAGAGAAAGTCCCTCACCACACAGCACGCAACACACACCCACTCCTACCCCAAAGAAGTCACATCCTTCACACTAACTCCAAAGACTCCAGTAGGGCACTGACCTTATTATTCTAGAATCTATGTTTTTCCCCATAGTGGAGAACTTGGAACTAATAAGATACTTAGTTATTCATTCTTATTTGCAATTAGAATTTTATTCTCTAAACTAAATATTTGAAATATTTCACAACAACTTTCTTGTACAAGTCCGCAAGCCCTCTAAAGTGGTGGTTCTCAACCTGTGGGTTGCAATCCCTTTGTGGGTAGAACAACCCATTCATAGAGGTTGCCTAAGATCATTGGAAAATACAGATATTTCTGTTTCAATTCATAACAGTAGCAAATTTACAGTTAGTTACGAAATAGCAAAAAAAAATTTACTGTTGGGGGGTCACCACAGCATGAGCAACTGTATTAAAAGATCTCCGTGTTAGGAAATTTGAGAACCACTATTCTTAAACATCCTGTCACTCCTCTCTAGATGCTGTGTGCTTGGTGTTTCCCTTCCCTGAAAATAACATAAGATCTTGGAACCCAGTTTATGAGAAGCTGATCTTCAGAGCCTTCCATTTTATAAAATCATTATCCTTGCAATCCACCTTCTTTGTAACCTGTCCCCCAGTAACTGAGCATCACAGATGTGAGGAGAGCAGCTAAGCCATCTGGCAGCACACAGGAGCAGCAGCTCTGCCCAGTGCTGTGCTGAGGACTGGAGACTCTGCCATAAGCACCGCAGGGCCACATTTCCCTTCTCACCTCCAAGCAAACATTACCGCAAATCACACTCTGGATTCTATCAGTGTTAGCAGAATTGTTCTTCTCAAGAGTGTCTGTGCCTTCCGATGGACAATGACAAATGCACTCTCAGTGACAGCTACTTACTTTGGTCGACCACACAGTTGTCGTAATGCATCTTAGAAGAATAAGATGGTCATTTCCTGTCAATGTGACAAAATGCCTGAGATCAACTTCAAGGGAGGAGGGAGGCATTGGAAAGGCTCGGATGGTAAGGTTTTGTCCACGTCTCTCTACACCACCTGTTCACCTCATCTCAGTCAGGAAACAACAGACGAGCAAATGTCAAGGACCACAGTTTCTTCCTGGAGGGTACAGCACCAGAGACCTAACTTCTACCCATTAGGTTCAAAGTCGTCTTCTGTTCTATTCTGTTTTGTTTTGTTTATTGAGGCAGGGTTTCTCTGTGTAGCCTAGAACTCACTCTGTAGACCAGGTTGTTCTGGAACCCAGAGATCTGCCTGCCTCTGCCTGCTGTGTGCTGAGAATAAAGGCACGTAACAACTCTTAAAAAAATCTTCTGCCTCCCAGTGGCACCTCAGCCTGGTGAACAAACCTTCACCATTTGGCTCTTTAGGAAACATTCAAGGACCACGTTATTTGCAAAGGTCGTTGCCACGATGCCCAATCTCTAGCTACAGAGGCTATGGTCTAAGACAACGACAGCCCGAGTAGAACCGTGGGGTAGTGCTGGCATGGGAAACATCAGGCGCTGCGGGAGTGAGGGAAGCATCAAGAAAAAAGTACTGTTCACAAAGCTCTCTAGACACGTGTTTGAGAGGGAGAAAGTCTCAGGACAAGGTTTGCAGAAAGAGACCAGGCATGGCAAGGCCTCAAGCAGCATTCAGTGCAGTGAAGCATTCCACACTCCGACCTGAAATCCCTGCCACCTGAACAAATACATTGTGCAGAGAGTCACGCTGACGTTTTCAGTGAACGCTCTCTCCTCACCTCCGCCTGCTCCTCCAAAGTGTACACCAACCCAGAGTTTACAAGTACCATTTTTATATTTCAAAAAAAAAATAAAACAATTAAGTTGTAGACTCCCAAGTACAATCTTAAATTATGAGAAAAAAAAAAAAAAAGATGAGGCAAAAATCCTGAAGGAGTCACAGAAGCAGGGGTTGCTGAGCATTCCGCAAAGTACACTAGTCCAAATACAGCTTTCAGAAGAGGAGAGAAGACTCACCGTGAACTCGAGAAACCCTAATCACAGTGCACAGCAGCAGAAGAACCGTGCTAAGCAAGCCAGCCGCAGTTCAAGGCACAGTCACGGCCGTGGTGGGTGATGGGAGAGGGGGCTCACAGAAGGGATAGTACTGGAAGGAATATCTATGGGTACAGACTACCTCTGCAACAGCCCATAGAATCCTGTGTGGTGACCACCCACTCTGCTCAGCCAGAACGTGGCCAGCAGAAAACTGCTGCTGCCTAGAAATGCCCCGTGACTCAACAACAGTAGCTATCCTAAACACAGAGAATACTATCACACAATCTAAAACTGTATGGCCTGCATTACATGAACAGCGCTAAATATACCCAACGATAACCTCTCATGTCTCTGTGGAAAAACATTGCTTAATCAACGTGTTAGAGCAGCTGAGTGCTCCTCAGATAAAAACAGTGAAATTCACCACCACGTAGCTTGCAAATTTTTACCTGGAGCTCAGCGAAAGGCTTAAGCTTCCCCACATGCCAGTAAGGGAATCAAAGCTCACACTGATGTTGGTGATGTTCACAAGAATATCAGACATCCTGTATGTGATGTTTTCAAAGTTTTAATTTTTGCAAACTGAGTGGAAATTTGACCCACGTGCTCAAGTTTGCATTTCTAGGTCAGTGTGGTTCACCCATGTTTACATTAACTGTCCATTTGAATTTCCTCTTTTGTGAACTTGCATGTTCAAATCTTTATTCACTTTTTTCAAAACTTGGTGGTCTTTTTCATATTTTATTATTTTAAAATTCGTTTAAGCTTTTGACAAACAAGTATATTATTCATTTCATATGAGGAAGGTTTTTTTCTATTCCACTTTTTTATCATTTAATGTTACATAAAATATACAGCTATACACAATTTTAAGACTTGTATGGCATACTGATTATATATGTATAACTTGTCATAGTGCCTGCTCTAAATTGTGACAGTCAACTTATCATTCACTTCTTTGGGGGTTTCTATTTTGGTTCTTTTTGAACAAGATTTCCTAAACTTAGGTGAGGAAAATGTTTTCCTTTATCTTATTATGTAGAAGACATAATGGCAAATAATGCAAGAAAAGAGGAAAGAGGAAGAGAGCATACTGGTAAGTACATGCACAAAGAAGAAAATATTTAATTCTATAAATAGTACAAAACAAAAGACAAAATAATACTTTGCACATATATCAAAGATCAATATCCATAGTATAAACATTCTAAAAAGCAGTCAGAAGATATGGTGACCTAATAGACAGTTACCAGGATATACTTATAAATGGTAATCTAAAATAAAATGCAAAAGACCCTTAAATGTATGACAGGAAGAGTAACTTAAAACAAGGAAAATCAGCTTCTCACCTAGTAAATTAAGGAAACCACTAAGCCTCAGAAAATAGTCTGTGTGAAAGATAAGGAAATACTGCTCACCGGTGTTGAGACTGTATGATAACAAGATGTCAAGCTGAAAAATGCAATTGGGAATTTTTGTTTGTTTGTTTGTGTAGGTAATTTTTGCTCTGAAATTCTACTTCTGGAGATTTATGCTAATTTGTGTGTGATAAACCGTGTTTATTCACAGAAGCACTGTAAGCTCAAAATACTAGAATTTTCTAAACTATCAACATGGTGGGAAGTCTAGTGTTTCTATGCAGTGGAATACTATACAGTCATTAAAAATAGAAGGGTTTTGTTTTTGTTTGGTTTGGTTTTTCAAGACAGGGTTTCTCTGTAGCTTTGGGGCCTGTCCTGGAACTAGCTCTTGTAGACCAAGCTGGCCTCGAACTCACAGAGATCCACCTGCCTCTGCCTCTCGAGTGTTGGGATTAAAGGCATATGCCACCACAGTCAGGCTAAAAAGTAGAATGGTTTTACAAATACTAAAAGTAGCAGCAAGATATATCATTGTTCTGCAGGAATATATTTTAATAAAAAGCATATGTTTCTAAAGTAAAAAGCATAAAATTTTGACATGTATGCATAGTGAGCTGATTACTAGGGTTAAGCTGTCTAATGTGTCCATAGTTTCACATGGCTACCTATGCCTATATACACACATGTTATTGTGTATTGTAAGATCAATGAATATCTTCTCTCTTTATAAACCTCAAGTGTACAATACAGTGGTTTTAGCACTATTTTCTATGCTGTACAATTATTCACAATAATGAAGGTGTGGAAACAACCAAAATTTTGTTGTGTACACATGCGCGCACACACACAAAGCTACACAAACGTGTGCACGCATGTGGAAACTAGATACCATCCATTGGTATCCTTCTTTAGGAGCTGTCCTGGAGGGCCTCTCTCTGGGCCCTATCTCTAGTTAGGGCAGAGCAGGAGAGCCTTGAGGATTCTCTTGATTTATCTGTCTAGAGCAGGGGCCACAGCATACTGTCCTCACACCCTGCATTCCACAAGGTTGCTGGGAATGGAATTCGAGTCTTTGTGTTTTCAAAGTAAGTACCTCACTGGCTGGGCAATCATCTCCCTAAACCAGAAAACTCAATTTATTTAAAAAAAAAAACTGAAATGCTTATTAATTATTTTTTAAGACAAGCAATATTCGGGATTTTCAGCTACTTTCCAATCAGTCTTATCTAAAGGCCACACTCTGCAGATACGACCTCCTGACTGAAGCTCTGGTGTGATGCCGTTTTTAAATGTCTAAATGGAGTATGGTTCCTGAAATATTTCAGAACACAACTTTCAAATTAAAAAAAAAAAAAAAAAAGGAGACTGAGGAGTGAAAAATTTCACAGGGCACTGAAGCAGTAAAATATTTCATGCAAGACAGAAATGTCAACCTCTACGTTAGTAGGAAGATCTCATAAAGCATGGGCCTCCTTAACATTAGATGATCAATATACAACTTAAGCAGAGCGTTCCAGAATCCACAACGTTTCAGTAGCACATTTATTTCTTATGGTTCAGAAGAACCATAAAGAACGCCTTCCAGATCTGTAATTTAATGCGTGACACTGTAACACATTTCTGAACTAAGCTTTAAAGATTGCACACCTTGTAAGGCTGATCGGCATTTTGTCACTAATTTAAAGAAAAATACTGCCTCTCCTAAAACTTCATAATATATATAATAAAGAACACACTGTACACTTATATCAATTTGAGAATTTTGTTACCACTTTAACATCATGGCGTTAATGCATATGTAACTGCAAACTTTTGAACCATTTCTTTATTGTGTCAGATGACAAGAAAGGACCCTGAAGTCTGTTTTATTCATTCAGGCAAATTAAGTAATGTCAGATCAAAGACTGACGAGCTTATCAGTAGAGTCAGGATACTGAGGACTAAAACAACATCTGTGATGGTGTGAAAATGAAAATATATCTTTAGTGAGGAGATTTGGTTGCCTACAAGGATTTCTGCAGTGACTCTGTTTCTGCTGTGCTCGTTGCTTTATGAGTTTTATTTATAGAAAAAAAAAAGCTGAAAAGAATTCCCACTTTAAACACAGAAAAGGTAAGAAGATGAGAGACGAAGGGAACATTAAGATGGAGAGATGAGAAAGGGCCATGACTCCCAGAACATTCTTTCGTGATTAACACTACAGTTGTAAAGGTTGTCATGATTGTTGATTGTCCTCACAAGAACACTCAGAGGATGTGCAGAAACAAATGGCTGTGGGCACAGTTGGATCTCAAGGAGATACAAGGACACATAAGAAAGGGAACAAAGGCACAGACCCTATTCCCAAGGCATACAAGGTGGATACAACTCACGTATTTAGTTTTTATGACTTTTTTTTGGCATTATTATATATTTTTACAATTTCAATTGTCTGTATTTTATTTATTATAGGGGAGTGTGCCACGGCATGTGTGTGGAGCTCAGAGGTTATCTTTGTGAAGCTGGTTCTCTCTTCCTCTTTCCCATGGACCAGGGGTTAAACTCGCTTGCTGGGCTTACAGAGAAAGCCTTCACCTGCTGAGCCTTCTCACAGGATGTGTGAAAGGAAGCTAAGAGCGGTGCCCTCTATGCTTGAGTGTTTGAATGAGAGTGTAAACAGACCACAGGAAATTAATTTGCAATGTATGTACTTTACAGGTAACAACTGCTACTCCTCACCCCACCCCCTCGAGGTCAAGGATTGCTTGATATACTTTGCATATACAACTTCATTTCATCCCCCTTAATCTTTTGAAGTAAGACCTTTTTATCACCTTTTTGAAGAGTGGACCGTGACCTCGGAAGTTTCTGTTTTACCTCTACCACTAAAATCTTAAGAGTTTCGCTAACCGTGGCACTGAATTGGCCTCTGCTAGCACTGCAGCTGCTTATACATTGTGTACAAACATCTTTCTAGTCGCTCTTTTTCTTTTCTCTTTGAGAAATTCGTGAATCACCATTATTTCTAAAACATCTGACCTCAAGAAGCTATTTCAGCATACTTAGGCTTATTATTAAATAGCCACTACATTTATTTTCTGCCTTAAATGCTGTAAAATAGAAAAAGATTCACTGTTATCATAGGCTTAGTTTTTGGGTGGACAGATACACTTATAATAACCTTCAGAGCTAGAGTTTTTTATGCCGTAAATTTAGGCAGCATTGTTTCCTACAGTTAAGTAGCCATTAGTGATATAGTGTATATCACTAATATAATCATAATAAATGTATGTTCTTTGCTTTGCCATAAAAGCAGTATATAAGGGCTCTGCCATGAGAGAGAGAGACAGAGAGAGAGAGAAAGAGAGAGAGAGAGACAGAGACAGAGACAGAGAGACAGAGAGAGAACTATGTATAATTTGGGGGGGGGGGGGAGCCAGATTTTCAGAGCTCTGATATGCGGTTCTCTTGGAAAGAAACCAGGAAATTAGACTAAGCAGATGAATGATGCTAAGGAGTTTTGATCATAGGGAGAGAATGCCTCACAAAATGAGTAAATCAACTTGACATTCAACTGTCAGTGTGCTGTAGAGTCACAACAACAGTAGTGGTAGTTTTGTAATTTTCCTGAACCCAAACCTTAGTTCTCAGGTTGATGGGGGTGTGACAGCATCTGTATATGTGAGGTGCTTCTTGCTTTCACATTGCACACACTGTTTTCCCGGGGGATTGGTTCACCCTCCAATCCCTGGACCCTGACCCATTGTGTTTGAGTTTGCCTGTGATGTCTCAGAGATGTAAGTGTGTGAGAGAAACCTCAGAAAGTACTTCAAGCACCATGATGCTCCAACAGATACCACTCCTCCTAAAGCAATCTCTTGGGGATGAAAAGATAGTTCAGAGGTTAAGAGCTCATGCAGTTCTCACAGAGGACCCAAGTCTAGTTCTTAGCAGCCATAGCCGTAACTCATGCCAGGGAATCCTGCGCCTCCGCCTTCTCTGAGCACCCACACTTAAGTGTGCATACCCACATGTATACACACATTCAGACAAATAATTAAAACATATTTTTATGACTCACTTGTAACAAAAGTTACACATGGGTAGGAAAGAAAACTCTTCAAAATTCTCATGAGAATAAGGAAGAGTTATTCCCTCAGGAGTGACTGTGAAAGTCAACCAAGAGCTGGACTTTTGTTTACATGTGCAGAACACTATTTTAATCATACCTACATTCATCATCCATTCTTCTGTGGTCCAGCTGATGTCAGCATCGAAGAGCAAGTGGAGATGCTGGAGGAAGTCATTAAAACCTCAGCAGACATTTAGGCTCTCAGCTGACTTTCCTCCAGTTGAGTTCAGTCCAGGAGACAAGAGGTCAACTGCGAACAGGAAGCCAGGCTTAGCAAGGTAGCAGACGGTCTCGGATAAAACAAACACATCAGGGCTTCTGGAGGTGACAAAGGGAAATGAACAAAGTCACACCAAGCCCATCTCAGAGTCATTCCACTAAACAGAGAACAAAGCCACAAGCCAGTGACCCCCACAATGGTGACAATATTCTTCACAGGTGGTCAGAAGGAAACTCAAGTAGAGTTCTGCCCTTTTAACCCACTTTGATGTATTTTAATTGTCCAGAGCTGTGCTCCAGGAATCTAGGGACAGGCTTCTGGAATTCTAGACTCCTAGCAAACCTTGCACTTGACTTAGCTGGTGCTCTTCTTTAAAGTGGCATTATCTGACCGGAGGAGAGGTATTTCCTTATGTGCAAAGAATTCTATGAGTCACTCTTAGCAATTTTATTTATGGCAGGAACTGGGGGGAAAGGAATTAAAGGGAGGGGGAATTAAAGACTTAGCATTCTGCCCAGAATTTCCTCTTCGCTTATCAAAAGTCAAACCAAGCATTGGGAGACCAAACATTTTTTTCCTACTGTCAAAATGCAGAAGACTTTGATAGTAAGGAAGACTATAAATGAGAAATAGAACTTCTAGGACACCAAATAATAGCTACATAATAGATTACATCCCATCTGAACACTTGGGTAATTGCCCTCTACATGCTGAAAGGGGCAAAGGAATACAATAATTTAAAATAATTAAAAGTTAAGTTAGAGAATGCATGGTTAGCCTATACACACTCGTGAAAGATAACCAATTGTCACTGTCCAGATGATTCAGGAAGGGCACGGGGAGGTGTAGTTAAAGTACAGGGAAAGGCTGGCAACCAAGACAGTCTCAGATCCCCAAACTAGTTCAAGTCAAGGAAATGAGAGAGGTGAGTTTGGAATAGGCGGAGAGTAAAAAGAAGTGAAATATATCTGAGCAGTGTAAACTGCATTGGGAGAGAGCCATGAAAAAAATCGTGAATGGGTTGGGTAGTCCCAGGTGTGTTACATGTCCAAACAGCTTGGACTTGGTAGGCTGAAGGGACTTTGTAGTTTTTGTGACACCAGGGTTGAGGAAACTATGCCTGTCAGATTCATGGAAGAATGGCTTAACCCATACATATTAGATAGAAGTGTAAATTCTTGACTCAGGTTGGCTGTAATAAGGACCTTACCAATAATGGACACTAGAAAAGGGAAAGAAAGAATGAATTTGTGAAATATGGACAAAGGAGGCACAAAGACCCTGACAACCAGCCGTGAAGCCATAATGACAAGGAAAGAGGGGCCTATGACTATCCTAGCCTGTGCAACAGCAAAGCATTTCCAGCAATGATCTAAGCTTTGAGAAGACACAGCTCCAGAAACGTGGATGCAAAAGTAACTGGACCTTCCTCCCTCACAGCAGCGATGAGAGAAACCCCATCTTCAGATCCTATACAGGTATTCCCTCATAGGCTGCTGTGGCGTTGGAGGACTCCAGGCAGAGATAAGAGCTTTCTTTCTTTCTTTTTTTTTTTATAAAAGGAAAACAAACTTTTTTTCATTATACATACCCAATCCAAGTCCCTCCTCCCTTCCCTCCTCCCATTCCTTCCACATACCTTCCCACCCCACCCCACACCACCCACTCCTCAGAGAGGCTAAGGCACGCAGCTTTGGGGAAGGTCCAAGGCCCTCCCTACTATATCTAGGCTAAGCATGGTATCCATCCAAAGAGAATAGGTTCCCAAAAAGTCAGTACAAGAATTAGGGATAAATCCTGGTGCCACTGCCAGTGTCCCCTCAGTCTGGTCCAGCCATTCAACTGTCACCCACATTCAGAGGGACTACTTTCATCCTCTTTGTCCCTCCCCAGTCCGGCTGGTGTTGGGGAGCTCCCATTAGCTCAGGTAGGCTGTTTCAGGGGGTGTCCCATCATGGTCTTGACCACTTTGCTCATATTCTCACTCCTCCCAGTCCACTGGACCTTGGGAGGGGCGAGATAAGAGCTTTCATCCTAGCCGCCTTTAGGCAAGACAGCCAGCTCCACGAAGAACACAGCTCAAATCTCCAGGCATCACAGGCTGTTTGATGGGAAATCCAGCAGTCTGCCCCCCCTTTCTCCTTCCACTTTTCCTCTTCGGCTGTATCTTCTAGGGATGGAGAAAGGGGACAGAGCAGAGGCCCTGACTGAGAATAGTTCAGGTTTTGACGCGTTTTCTCTTCTTTTCCTGGTTTGATTTCTGATTTATAATATTTCACATCTCATTTGAATGCATTCAGATCCACAGAATTAGGGCTGACCTGGTTGGGAGTCATCTCTGCCAACTCCTGGTGGAGACTGGCTCCCAAACACTTTCAAAGGTAGATATTACTGAGACCCCCTGGAGACCGGCAGCAAAGCCACCACGTGTAAGGGAGCTCACTCCAGTCCCCGCTGTTCCTATTCCAGGATGCATTGCTCCTGACTCAAGATCCGCTTTTCGTGCCTTCGGTTTCAGCTGCAGGCAGGGGTACTTTCTGCTTTGGGTGACTTTTCGGGGTTTGTCAGCCTCTCAAGACGCTTTGAGAGCTGTGACACTTGCTGGCAGTGTTGTGCTTTCCTGTCCCTTTCAGGGACAAGCCACGCCCATTCCCCCTCCCCATCCGCTGAGGCAGGCTGATCTTCAGCTTCCTGCCTGAGCTC
>NC_022021.1:14142030-14202646 GCF_000317375.1 Microtus ochrogaster
GCTGCCTGCCACCACATGGCCTGCCGCCACCATTTGGGACCTACAGCATTTCTGCTGCCTACTGCCGCTGGGGATCTTGCCTGCATTTTTTAAAAAGAACCACAGGCAGTCTCTCAGCTGGCACCTTCAAGTTGACCCTACGCTGTAAAGTCGCCACTTCTCTCGGTGGCCGCTCGGCTTCCACTGGTGGTCTTTGAGTTTCTACTTCCCGTTTTTGTCCGGCCCTGTTTTGCAAATGAAAGTAACTTCTCATTATTTGCTTTTCACTGTCTGCCCACTCGTTTCTTGGAAGGGGGTCAAGATAAGAACCTGAGATAAGAAGATGCGATATCTCAAAAAGAAAATATCAAACAGAACCCCAGCAATCTTTTCCATAGGGAGGCCTAGACAACACAGCGGGGAAACCACCTAGAATGGAAAGGCTGAAAGGACTTCTATATTTGCTATAATTCAGAATCATTGATTATTGGCACTCAGATCTGTCCTTTATAGACATCGAATAAGAAATGTTATTTTTGTCCTAAGGAGTTTTTTAGGTAATTTAACCAAAATCAAATACAAACATAAATAAAAATTAAATATTAATAAAATAAGGAAACTAATAATAAGTTAAATGCTATTTTTATCACTGACAGATTGAAAATGAAGAAATAACACAGGAAGTGAGAGTAGTGGTGTAAAATGTCACAAAGAGAAAGCAGGATGCTGAATTTTGAATTATGGTGTGTGTACGGGGGTGGGGAGCCTGTAGTCAACTACAGCCAGAATGCTGAGCTGAGGAAGAGGCGGTGTGGGGCACAAATCTACACAGCAGCAGAGGAAGCCTGCCTTTAAGGAACGTGTGGAGCTTTCAAACACAGAGGCTTGTAAGGAAGCAGAGGCTGCCTTCCCTGTTCCCTGCCATAACCATTACTCTGTTTTTCCAAGAACCTTCCTGCCTTCCAAGGGACAGAGACCTCATCAGCACTTTCTGTTCTCTCTTTTTTTTTAAAAAAAAAAAAAAAAAAAAGAATGATAATAATAATTATTGTAGTTAATGATTCTTGAAAAATACCCCGCGTTCGAGTTGTTAAAGAACATGTTACAACAGGGAAATTTTTTGAAAAATCTGAAACAGGCACAAATCTACTTTCACAGCTTTGCAGCTTGGGAAGGGGGCACCGATAGTAAAACAACTTGAAGCCACTCTATAAACAGCACAGTGACTTCATAGAATGTAGGAGGAATAAGCATATGCTTATATGCTTAGGCAGTGGAGCAGAAGTTTGCAGAACCTCCGTGAGATTGCAGTACAACTACACAAAACTAGACAGTATGTACATTAGCTTTTACTATCATACGGCAGATCAAATACACAGGGTAGGCACTGTCTGTGTTTAATCGTTATTCAAAGACAAGAAAGTCAATGGCACTGTGTTCAAATGGCCTAAGTTGTGAAGTGTAGATCATGTCATTATCCACCACAGTGACCCACTGATTAGGACTCTAGTTGTAAGTCACTTAGCACATTGACTGGGCAATAAAGTGCTTATTAAGTGTAATATAGTTACAGTATTGGGAGAGGTTCTTCCTGCCTGCTTACGCAAGAACAAATGGCCTTCTTCCTACACTGAACAGCAATGCTGGTGGTCTGTGTGTTTAGTCCTGTGATGATGGCTTATATAAAGGCTGGTTAGTTACTGGAAATTTCAGGTTGTCAATTTTCTTTCACTCTCTTGGAATAGACATTTTAAGAAATATTGATATCAGTAGTTTTTTAAAACAATAAGTTTTGTGACTACAATATTCTCCACAGCCTAGCAGAACATTAGGTCAGTTCTGGAAGCTGAAGAAGTCATGTTGTTAAATGACTTGATTTTTTTTTACCTGGTTAAAAAAAAAAATCTGGTCCTTTGCTGGTCCTTTGAAGAGAAACTAACCAACAAAAACAATTTAAAATGAAAGGTAAGGGTTAGAAACTAACAAACAAAAACAATCTAAAATGAAAAATAAGTATTTAATCATTGCAGCCAAATTATGAAATTTTCAATTTAGTCAACTAATATCATTCTCATGGTCAAAACAACAATAGACCTATTTAGATATTTTAAAACAGTGTAGAATCTCAAATTAAAATATAACATTAAGAGATAAGTTTACTCCAATAATGCATGGCCTGGACAAACTAATATTTATTTTACTGAAGAATTTTGTGTGTTGGAAATATAAGCCCCAGAATCTGTCACTTAGGGAAGAGTAGGAAGACGCTCATCAGTCCCCTTGTACTATGATAACACTGTGCTGTTGTTTGTACCCACTGATAACTGGGAAAGCCTTTCAGTAGTTTCGTTTTTTTTTTTTTAATTTTTTAATTTCACCACCACCTTTATTATTAAAAACCAGCCAAAATATAAGAAGTTTATTTAGGTCTTAGCTAAGAATCCATGAAATGTAAAGCTGCCGGTTAGTAATTCGTAAAGTGGGTGGTTTCAGGGCTTTGGGAAACGGATCTCGTGGAGCCTACAACAGTCTCAAACTCCTTCCTCTACCTCCTAACAAGAATTCTGTTGAAGAAATGAAGCATAGAAAACGTTCAGTGATGACTGGATAGTTAAGTTGTAAGAACAAAGAAGTGTGGGCATACACGCACTGGTTTTATTATTAATCCCTGCCACTTGGATTCCTCAAGAATTCTCTCAGTTCATCACAAAAAAACGTACCCTGACCTTTAACAACAATGCACAGGGCTTAAGTGCAACCTTCAAGTCTTGCAGAATTCGCCTTTAAGCACTTCCTCTGAAAAACACATAGCTCAATGTGCTAAGATTGTCTCCGATAATAACCACAACAGGATCGTAACAAACCCATATTTAAAAGCCAAATAAAGTCTTCCGTGGGGGTGGTTCACCACTTCCTCTCTCCCCCCCCCCCGCCCCGCCTTTTTTAACTTGTAGGAACTAATTTAGCTGAGAAGATAAAAGCAAGCAAGAACTGCCTACAGATGTGTAGGGAAACCAAATCCTCAAAGATAGACTCCCTGAGCAGCAGGGTGGTCTGGGCAGTTTTCTGGGAAGGGCCCTCTGTTGGAAAGGCAGGTATCTGAGTCCTGCAGCTGTGTGGAAGGCAGCTGCAGAAGAAAGAAACAGCACCTCAGTCCCAATTTTAGCTGTAACTCTGTTTTCCAACTGGTAGTACTACTCACCCATTTTCAACTTAGTGCCAATGTATAGACACTAAAAAGCCTGAGCATAGATGAGGCTGCTCTCCACAATATCGGAAGAAAGAAGACCCCAGAGTTTCTGTCGGAACCAAACCTTGCTCTGTCTTTCACAGAAAGAAATGATGAAATTCCATCTCCTCTACAAACCTTTCCTTCAGAAAGCTGGCTCTTTGTTCTGCACACAGGTAGTCCAGATGTGCCTATAGGATTGAACCTTCCAACTAAAAGCTTCATAAAACATGTTAGTTCCTATCCCTTTATTGCTTCCTTTTTCAGCTTTGAACCAGCTCTATTTATGTGGACATCAGCAAATTATAAACTGCTAAAGTATTGGACACAGTCTTATTTGCTCATACACACACACACACACACACACACACACACACACACACACACACATATCCTAATAGTATCTTTTGACTTTGACAAAAAAGGGTGTTATCTAATAGTGCTCTTTTGGTTTGACATATTTATATGTCTATCATTATTCTATGTTTTATAGATTTTTCATTTTCAAAATAAATAACTCAAAGCAGTAAATCCTAATTTCCTCTAAATAAAAGCTTAAGTTTTTATAAAAAAAATGTGGCTTCATTAGTGAAGCTTACATGCTCTGGCACAATTTGGCAACATATTTTTTACTCCTGTATTTGTCACAAACTCTTTTTGAAATATAAAAATTAAATGGAAGCCGGGCGATAGTGGCGCATGCCTTTAATCCCAACACTCGGGAGGCAGAGGCAGGCAGATCTCTGTGAGTTCGAGACCAGCCTGGTCTATAGAGCTAGTTCCAGGACAGGCTCCAAAGCCACAGAGAAACCCTGTCTCGAAAAACAAAAAAATAAATAAAAAAAAATAAATAAATAAAAGGCAAATGTAGAGGAATGTGTGTGTAGGGCTTGATAACATGAGAGTACACAGGCAGGAGTGAGAAGCTTACTGTCTCCTTTCTCAGAACTCCCCCGTGGCTCCTATGACCTCGTGACTT
The DNA here is from genome assembly GCF_000317375.1 of Microtus ochrogaster. Lineage (NCBI taxonomy): Eukaryota > Metazoa > Chordata > Mammalia > Rodentia > Cricetidae > Microtus > Microtus ochrogaster. The sequence goes on from NC_022021.1 coordinate 14,146,218, forward strand.
CCAGGACTATAGTCTCCGTTACATCCTTCATAAACACCTCAACGAACTGGATTCTATGCTTTCAAGTTTGCATTTTTTTAATCTTTGTGTTTTATTTCTTAGATCCTCACTCTCTAGGTATGCATTTACCTTTTTAAAAAATGTTTTAGGAGGGAAATTCTTATGCAAGCATTCTGGGACTCTCAAATTGTGTAAACTTTCTGTGTTACTGATGGTTTGGGTTCTGTGTATGAGTCTGTGGTTTACCTAAATATGTTTAAATGACAGAAGAGAGTCACTATCAGACTGAGTTACTCTTTTCCACTGACTGACTTCAGCTCTGCAGTGCTAACTCAGGTGATTGTGAACATGACTGTCACATGTGCAGCCTCACACACTCTCACTGTCTGGTCTTAGCATTTCGCCTGCTGTGGTTCTGTCAGCACAAGTGGCTGAGAACAAGTCTGTCACTCTTCTGTCCCTAATTTTATTCCCTGTCCTTCATCAAAAGGAAAATTTTTGGAGAAGTAACAAACTACCCATTTGGGCTTTTTCCAGAAATAGAGAAAGGGCTAGCCATTAAATTATAATGCATTTGTTTTCTTATTCTGATAAACTCTAAGTAGAAAAAAAGCAAAACAAAGCAGTTTCTACTCTGCACAGCACTGTGTCTTCCTGAATTTTTAATGATCACAAACTCATCCCCTCCCTACACCCACAGCTTTGTCAATAATTTTGTAGATCATTTAGAGCAGGGGTTTGCTGTGGAACAATTGTCTGTACCCTGGCATTTGTATTTTAAATAAACGCTGATTGGCCAGTAGTCAGGCAGGAAGTATAGGCGGGGTGACCAGACATGAATAGAGGCAGGACAAGGAGAACAGGAGAATTCTGGGAAGGAGAAAATAGTCAGTCTGCAGTCATCACTCAGACACAGAGCAAGCAAGATGTGACTGCCCCATCGAAAAAGGTACCAAGTCATGTGGCTAACATAGACAAGAATTATGGGATAATATAAATTATAAAAGTTAATAAGAAGCCTGAGCTACTAGGTCAATCAGTTTGTAATTAATGTAGACATCTGTGTATTTCTTTGGAAGCAACTGTGGGACCTGGTGAGACAGAAACCTCTGTCAACAGTGGTTCTCAACCTTCCTAACGCTGTGACCTTTATACAGTTCCTCATGTTGTGGTGACTCCCAACCATAAAATTATTTTCATTGTTATTTAATAACTGTATTTTTGCTATTGTTATGAACCATAATGTAAATATATGATATTTGACCTCTCCAAAGGGGTCACAACCCACAAGTAGAGAATTTCTGATTTAGATCCTTTAATCCATAGAAGAACCTACCCCTTAAAACTGAGTTCGTGATGTCCTTCTCACTACTGAGTGGTATTTTAGTTAATGGGACACCAAGATAGACCTGAAAAAGTTTTGTGCTTAGAGCCTTTCTTGCCTTCTTCATGTTCTGGGGACTGCTAGCTGCCATGTAGATGAACTGCAAAAAAGAGCTAGCTTGCTGAGAAATGTGTACAGCCATGTAAACACATGTTCTGGACGATAGAGATAGGTGTTCTAGGTGATGAAAGACATGTAGCCCAGTCCTATCTCCCAGATAACAATAAGCTAACCTGAAGACATGTGAGTAAAACCACTTTGACCTCTACATCTCTTAAAATACCAGCTTACAGCAGGCATGGGGTGAGGCCTAGAAAAAGATTACCAGATATTCTCAGCCCAAATTACCAACAAATAGCATCATAATCTATTTCAATTCCCTACGTTTGCTATAATTTATGATCAAAGAAAAGCTGATTCCATAGGAAGGGACTGGTATTTGCTTGTTAAAGAGATGTCCACTTTCTCAATATGGGTTTGGGTTTTACTTTTTGGAAAATAAATATTTGCTTTGGCAAGTGTCTGCCATCAGCATGTTATAGATTACTACTAAGTGTATTTACTGTTTCCATTAGTGCAATTAGTCAAAAGAAAATGTAGCATGGAAAAAACATCCTCCGTGGACCAGAGAGTAAAAAGACAGAGGCAACTCTCTCAACTCCTATTGCAGTCATGCCTGTGCTCGACATGAGGGCCCCAGAAGCAGTGCAGAAATGGGACTCTCAGACTGATGCAGTGGGAAGAAGTCATAGTCATGGGGAGCGCAGACATTTCTAGCACCTTCACAGGTGTAAATCATAATGAGAGAACTGAAGAAGATGATGCTGGGAAAGCAAGAATCACATAAAAGTAGAATCAATGAGAACTTAAGAAAGTCTAGTTTAACTACCCAATACTTAGATCTTAGAGAGGTCAAATACTTAGCTCATAGAGAGACTCGATACTTAGATCTTAGAGAAGTTCAATACTTAGGTCTCTGGCAACCTAAGAAAAAGTCCTAGCCATAAGGTTTCTAAGGATTTATTTTACCTTATAACTCCCTTTTGAAAGCCTCAGAAATGTATAACAAATAACTTTTGTAGATTTTAAACCTAGCCTGCCTTGATAACCTTGGGAAGATCCTGGCAGTATTGAAAGTTCTGCATATTCATTCAGAAAGGTAGGTGATAGAATGAACTCTCTTGGTCACCCCTGCACTGCACAGGTCACCTCCCCCACTGCACAGGGAAGGAAGCTGGCTTCTGAAAGAAGACACAGGAAGTCATCTGGGTTTCAATACCTAGAGACAACCAAAGTGCCTAGAGTCAAGAATTACTCAGAGGTAGCTTGACAAACAAAATCTCATTTACTCAGACTTGAGGTGTACATCTTCTTCCTCTAAAGTAATCACTTTTCATTGATTCTTGTGGGCAAGGCAAAGAGATGAGTAGAAATTAAGTACTGATCAGCAGATTGCTAATTTCATCCTCTTTTGAACCCCTTGAATAATGCCCCCCCCCCCCGTATGGAAGCACTGGCTTCCTTGTAAAATTACAATCATTTCAGAACACATGTTATACCTTCTGGTAGATTTAAGCCAGCCAAAGGAAAGACCAATGTTATCTATTCATGAATACCCGAGACCAGACTTATACATTATTTTAGTAGTCATTTGTATTCATTTGATTCATTTTAACTAACATATCAATAAATAAATTCCTAAATATTTACACAAACAACAGATACCTCAAGGGTATGAATTAAGTTGATGAGTAAGATGATTTACTTCAAGAATGAAGAAAGAGAGAGAGATCCTGGATATATTGTTGAAACCCTTGAAAGATGAGGTAAGAAGTGAATTGTTCAGACAGTCTCAGATTTTTAGGCATAGGGTCATTAATTTTATAAAGAATCACAACTGCCAGGATCTCTGGCTGAAAGGTACCTCACACAAGGCACCAATCTGCCAGGTTCTCTGGCAGAAAGACAGGAGCAGAGGTGGAACCACCGGACTCTTCCTGGGGCTGATCAGGATGGTGGGTGTTGCCAATCAGCCCTCTCCCCCTGGGTACCGGGGAGAAACACACCCACTTAGTCAGGAGTCTGTCAAAGCAGGATCTCATTTAATGGCATCAAGCAGAGACTTGTGTCATTTAATGTATCCATAAGGGTTGTGATGGGGTGGAGAAGCCTGGGATGGGCCACTACAGAGCAAGGAACAAGAGCCAATAATATTTTGCCACATTATAGGTGGCTGGGCAGGGGTGGGCCTAGGTTGGGTAGCCAGAGACAGGTCTCCTAACTAGCTAGGCTCAGGAAGTTACACCAGACCTCCCCAAAACTCAAGTTAGGCTTTGGAAGTAACACTCATGAGGCCCAACAGTAACGACACTTAGCTTAATGGCTTCCAGGCTTAGAAGCTTCTTGCAGCTTAGTAAGGAAAAACTTTTCTTTGAAACATAATACATTTTAAACCTTTGTCTGGTGTTGACTTAAAGACATTCATATATATTTAATTCTCTGCATTAAATATGTATCCAAGATAAACGAGGTGCACTAAGTTGCGTCTGCACTATTTTAAAGTGAGAGGCCTTCCTCGATGTATCTGCTAACTTTACCTGGTCAAACAGTGGACACATGAATTCTCACCATTACTTCTTGAACTGTTTTGTCATTTTCTTCTTCTTTGGGAAAAATTCAAGTCTGTCACAAAATTAATAATATGAAAGGTCCTGAGAATTCATACCTCTGAATGAGAGGAAGGTACAATCTCTGAACATCTTAATATTAATTAGAACCTTAATGTAAATTGAATTATTTAAAAACACATAATAGTCATTTTGAATTCCTCACAGTAGTTACAAATACCTTTTTCAAATGACATAGAAGCAAGATGCAGGAATTGTTTGGTGCATTTCCTATCATTCTAATATGACAACTACTGAATCTTCTGATTATGTCCTGGGAAGATGAATTCAGTGACTGAGATTTTTTAACGTTAGCATTAAGAGCTGATACAGTGTTCTCAAATATGAATACATCCTTCTAAAATGACACAGAGAAAATTTAAATGGGCAGGAATTAAAGGTTAACAACAACAGATATTACACCTCCATCCTTCAGAATGAGCATCTAAGGAGATTCTAGGATGTGCCACTGTTGTAGGGGGCTGCTTGTTCATTTCCCGGTCACCTAGGCTCCCAAAATAACCACACAAAAACTGTATTAATTAAATCACTGCTTCACCTATTAACTCTAGCTTTTACATCTTACTTTAACTCATTTCCATTATTTTATATTTTACTACGAGGCTTGTGGCCTACCAGCAAGGTTCCAGCGTGTCTGTCTCCAGTGGCAGCTCCATGGCTTCTCCCTGATTCCGTCTCCTTTCTCCCAGCATTCAGTTTAGTTTTCCCCGCCTAGTTCTGTTCTTCCCTGCCATATGCTCAAAGTAGTTTGTTATTCATTAACCAATAAAAGAAACACATAGACAGAAGGACTTCACACACCATTTCCCCTTTTCTGTTTAAACAAAAGGGAAAGTTTTGTAGATTTTAAACCTAGCCTGCCTTGATAACCTTGGGAAGATCCTGGCAGTATTGAAAGTTCTGCATATTCATTCAGAAAGGTAGGTGATAGAATGAACTCTCTTGGTCACCCCCCCCACACTGCACAGGGAAGGAAGCTGGCTTCTGAAAGAAGACACAGGAAGTCATCTGGGTTTACTTTAATATAGTAAAATTACATATAACAAAGCATGTATCAAGCAAAAATTACAGTTACAATATCTATTTTATCTTTTATCATAACTAAGAAAAGCTATATTATTATTATTTACTCTTCAACTCCATCAAAGACACCAGAAAAACATAATATTGCCTAAGTAAACAGGAAGTATGTTGTAAGCAGCTTCTAAAACTCTAGAAATGACAGAGATATCTTGCTGCCTGGACAGTCACCCAAAGTTCTTCTGTAACATTGGGGCATCTAATCTTCAGCCCACAGACTCATAGTATCCAGCAGACTTTCCCATAAAGCAGGAAAACTCAAAGACATTTCCGCCTATATTGGCAGTTTGTCAGTCACTTTTTCTGTGTCCTGCAGAATGTCTAGCAGAGTCTTTCATGAAGCAGGAACCCCAAAAGATCATCTCACCTTTAGGCAAGTTCAGCAGTCATTTTCTGTGGATCCTACATGTCCAGTTCACATAGCATACCATCAAGCAGTCCAGGCAAGAGCAGTTTCTTGCCCAAATGGCGAGCCAACTCCATAGGAGCCTCTTTAATGCCTGTCATCCTCTTGAAGTAGATTGGTGCTGCCAGGATCAGATGTGTCTCATTGTCATGAAAAGTCCTAAGTTTTTAAACATTTTAAACGCCATATTCTGAAGTTCTCTGAAAGATTTGAAAAATAACCCATCTAACTGAAATATATCTTTATATATCTAGAAAATCTAACATGACTACAAGTTTCACTATTAAAGATGATTATCTATTAACCTATATTTCTTAATTATACATTACATCTTTAAATGAGCTACACAAACACAAAACTTTAACCAATAGCTGTAGTATGGAGCGGCAGGCTGCGTTCACACCCAGCTCCCGCACGGCTAGCTTTATACCAGAAAATAACAACACACAAATTGTATTCTTTTAAACACTGCTTGGCCCATTAGCTCTAGCCTCTTACTGGATAGCTCTCATATCTACATTAACCGATTTTTAATAATCTGTGTACCACCACAAGGTGGTAGCTTGCCGGTAAGATCTTAACCTGTATCCATCTTGGAGAACAGAGCTATGGCGACTGTCTGACTCGGCTTCTTTTTCCCAGCATTTTGTTCTGTCTACTCCACCCACCTAAGGGTTGGCCTATCAAAGGCCAAACAGTTTTTTTTATTAATTAACCAATGAAAGCAACAGATAGATAGATGACACTCCCACAAATAGCAGAAATATATATACAACAAAATTGATCTTAAATTTGTATCAATAAACTAAGATCCATATAAATGCAAATCTCTATAGCATATCCCCTTTAAATGTAATGAAATGTTTACAAACAATATTTGGGAATACGGGTGTAGTTCTCTCCAAACTGCTTCCTGCTGTTTATTGGGTGAAATAATTGTTTGAGGGGTGTTCAAGGAGACTTTTCAGGGGGCTTTGGTCCATCAAACAACATTAGTCTGAAAGGATTCCAAAAGTTTTCATCCTCTGTGGAAACAAAAGAAGAACCTCTTTTCCAAAGCAATATATCCTTAGACCCAAATTTTGAAATCAAGATACCTTTATGTTGGTTTATCTTAGCAGTCCATACAATGAAATATCTCTTGTTACATGGCTCTTTAACAGTCAAAAAATGCAAAGAAAACACAATAATATACATAATCCAGACTCTCTGAGTATTTTCCATCTTTATGTGGCTTATTATTTTACTCTATTACTTTTTCTACAAGTTTAATATTTCTTTTATTATCTTTACTCCTTTAATCTATGACTATCTGTACTCTGTCTCTTTAAAGAGTTTGTTCTATTTTTTAAATCCATTTACTTCCCTTTATAACTGCCTACACTTTTTTTCTTCTCTCCCAAGCCTATGTACATTAATCCAACACTGTGACCCACTTAGAGGTCTTTTTTATCTGAATCTGTCTTTATTGTGTATCAGTAATCCTTTTCTGTCCAAGAGTACTTTTTAAAATGCTAAGCAGCTTGGTCTCAGTAGGCCTGGGTGCTGCCTCTGCCTCTCTCGGGCTTTAAATATGTTGGAGGTAGTTCACCACAGGTTCTAGGACTGCCTGGTGGGAGCCATTCTCACCACCTCAACTCTGGGTAGCACCATGAAGCATATAAATCATTTTTTATCTGAATAATAGCATGCAGAGTATTGCACAACATGGAAATATCTCTGTGTGTGGCAGCGGGAATCCACCATGCTCTCCTGCCTGTGCACTCCTAGCAGACCTGATATGGCTGCCTGCCCAGGTTTGTGGCGCTGAGCTGCAAACATGGTCTCAGCTACTTTCCCAAGCAGGTATACAAACATCCAGGCCCACAAACCCCATTCAAGTTCTCCATAGTCAAACCTCCCAAAAGAGCCAGAGCCATTCCTGCTGGCAAACCAGGAAGCCTCTTTTTTTCTACCACTGAATCAGAAAGACCTCTCTTAAGGGAGTGACGGCAAACCACCAACTGAAAAATAAAAAATGCGACTAAACTTTGGGTTGTTTTGTGTGTGTGTGTGTGTGTGTGTGTGTGTGTGTGTGTGTGTCTAAAGTTCCCTTCCAAGCTTTCTCAGGTTTAAGGTGGATATATTCAACCACATTGGAGGGCCACGTTCTGCCCTTCAGAGATAGTTCCCTTTTTGTCATGCATTCTGACTTTCTTTCATCTTTGCTTTCCAGGGGCATTCTGAAACTAGTTCTCCTCTGTGGTTTCACTTTAACACAGATCCAACAGCAGAAACTTCTTTCTCGCCCTTACTTAAACTTGAGTATAACCATGAGAATTTTATTTTTCTGCATTGTAAAAGTTTAGTTCAAATGTCTATAGACATATTTCTAAGTTATCTCACCCACATGTAGATTTGAAGAGTTTATCCTCTGCCACAAATACAGTTTTGAAAATTACATCCTCAAATCCTTTAAAGGAGCCTATTACACTTCATCTTGAATGGCTACAGTTTATTGGAACAGCAAGAAGCAAGATTATCTGTATCTGCATATATACTGAAGTAAATAACCTGAAATTTTTATTTTTCTAGCAATTTAGCAACTAATTATATACTACATTGCAACTGTTGAAAATTCAGAATGTAACCTTCCAGTTAATAACTTAAATTTTGAAAAACACCAGCCAGCATGTGGCATCAAGCTCTTAACAATGGAAAGCCACAAATTTTCCGAATATGACTTTAATCAATCTGGACAAAGTTACAAAAGAAATAAAAAGTGGATACAAGAGAGGAGGAGCAATTAAAAAGAGGTTGGGACTGAAGCAATGACTCATGGATAAAGGCACTCTGGCCTCGTAGAGGAGAGGAGTTTAGGTCTCAGGACCCAAGCCAGGCAGCTCACAATTGCCTCTACCTTCAGCTGCAGAGGAATCCCGATACCTCTGTCATCTCCAGGTCTGTAGTGATGCACATACCCACACAAATACACATAATTAAAAATGGTAAAAATAAATCTTATAAATAAAGTGTGGCATAGTGGAGTGGGACAGCACATAATCACTGAGACTTCTCCGGAGAAAACAGATGGGAAGCAAAACGCATTCTACACAAACATGGCTTATATGCACACTGCAGAGTGACAAGCAGAGGCCACATTAGAGGAACTCAAACTCTGGACCAAGCGGGACCCCAGGCTCTCTGCACAAGCATTCCGTGAGCACTTGCTGATTTAGAATTGTCTTCAGAGATCGTATGAATCACATACCTTCAAGATGGAACACAATGGTCTTTTGATGCTGTGGACTATTTTACGTAAGACAATCAGAAAGGAAGCTGTAGCACTAGAAGTTATCTATAATAAGGAACCTCTGAAAAGCCAGATTTTACTATTTTACTCTCCCAGTTTGTGACTTGAAGAAAATTTTTAACTAAAAAAATGATTGTGACCAATGAGATGGCTCAGGATACAGATACTTGTTCTCAAGCATGATACCAGTACCCATGAGATAAGTAGACATGGTTGTAGATGCATGGAGCACTGGGGACCTGAGGAAAGTCCATATAAGTGCTCACTTCCTAGCTTACTTAGCCAGGCAATCTTCCAATTTAGTGAGAGACCCTGTCTTTACCACCACCATACACACACACACATACACACATATGTGCACAAACACATACACACACACATACATGCACACACATGTACATGCACACATGAGTACATGCACACATGCATGCGCACGCACACACTGCTTGAAACCCAACAGAAAGAACTAGAATATATGTAGATTGCCCTGAGGAATATTTAGTTCATCCTTCCTTTCTGACGCATGGTCTTAAAAGTTGTTTTTTAGCAGCGATCCCTATAGCTGTCTTAGCACTAAATAACCACCCTGTTTCAGATCAAGGTCCTCCTTAAAATAAGTCCCAATTAAATTGTCACATAATGGTGGGGCAGAAAGGTGGGTGAGAGGAGAAACAAAGAGAAGGGCTGGAAGTCTTAACTGTCACTCTTCCTGGTGACCTAACACATCTGTGGAACAATCTAACTGGGACTGATGCCCTGATTCTCTGTTCGCCTCAAGCTACACAGGGTCAGTACTATTTCTGAAAGGTCATTTCACCTCTGCACATCAGTGTGCAGCAGCTACAGGAAATACTGCGGGCTGTTGTTGCTGTTGTTAAAGAGAAAAAAAACACAGAAATTCTAAAAAACAATTTTTTATCCCGAATTTCTCACCCCTTAGTCTTGGGACCAACCTCCCCTAAACCTAGAGCATTATATTCAACAACAGATCACCTCCAGTACATAAGCACTCCAGAGAAAATCCAAAGGGTCAAGGGAATGAACCACCATCATACTGGTCTCTGACTTTGGATAAAACTGCAAGAACATCCGTGGGTCCTGTGGTGGGCTTGGAAGCAGTTACCTCCCCAGCACTCAGTTTACAAGTTCACCATTCTCTAGGAGACCTCAGTTATAAGTCCTCATTCTCATTGATCCTGCACCCCACCTCCAAAAAAAAAGCAGAAGCCACAAGGAGTATCTACCCCTAACGTCTGTTTTCTCCCTAGACACACTTGAGTTCAAATTCAGGCTTCATCTCTCAGAGTTCTGGGGAAGAAATTTCTAGTTATATGCACCGCAGATTCCATTTTCCACAAATTATTTAGGAATGCTCTCTCATAAATTATCCACTTCCTTTCCTGTATCTGAATGACCCGATTAGTTCATTCTTAATCTGGTATTTTTTAACAGGACTTTCTTGACTCCACATTTTCTATCTTCTGCTTCCCACAATAGCCATGCTTCGTGAAAGGAGCAGGTATATTTACTGTCTTCTCCTTTCCTGGAAAGATGCCCCTTTAGTTCCCTGAGTCCCCATCTCCTCTCAGGTCATTAATAACCTGCTAATTGCTCAGCCATGGGATGGCCCCCAGATCTGACTCCTTCAGATTAACTCACTTCACCAAATTCCCAGCCATGTGGCTTCTCTGATGCCACTCTTTTCTGGTTTTCTTTCTCTCTCTCCAGTTGTTCCCTTTCAAAGATGTTGTGAGTACCCACCCTACCAGCATTTGCCTTTAATGTTCCATATCTCACCACGGCTTACCCCAGTCTTCACCGTCCTCTTATAATCTCCTGCTTGTAATGGCCTCCTTCGTGTCAACATTCCTAACCCTTTAGTTCTCACTCCAGTTATTAAGATTCAAATATATCCTAGGGGAAAAGCCATTTTCCTGCCCACTGGCAAGAATCTCAGTCAACTGGAGTGTACTGTGTAATAACAAACATTTGTATAATGAAGTAGATCTTCATTTTTTTTACCCTAGACGTTAGCTTTAAGGTCCAAAATGCCTTATCACACTGTCTACTCTCCATTTCCACTTAGCTATGGTTCATATGACTCAAGTGTGTACTTTACCCTAAGCTTATCCTAGTTCTATGAGTACCTTACAGTGTTCTGACAACAGACATCCCGCTGCTGAAAGTCAAGGTTACTGTCGGCATCCAGGTATTGGTATAGCTATATTCTCTGTTGAAAAGGTTAGCAATTCTAAACAAAAATGGAAGGTAAGAGTGTTTCCAAGTTCTGTATACAAGTTTAATTTTTGAAAATATATTCTTTCTTTCTGATTTTGTATCTCTTTTATACCATTAACTGATACTTTCCTGTGTTTAAACATCTGCCTTTAGATCTGTGTAGAAATCCTGTCATATTTACACAATTCCTCCATTTTCTTTGGAAAAGTAGGTGAGTTGTCTGTTCCTTCTGGAGGCTCTGGATTTTGACCTTCCTTCCTTCCTCAGCCTGGGGAAGTAGAAAGGTCAGAGTGGAAGGCGTAGCACGGAGACACAGGTAACGCTCACCAAAGGTTGTATGCACATAGATGCTATTACCCACAATACAAATAAGGCCTATGAGGTGGCTTGGTGTATAAGCATGTGAGGAACCAACTTTGAATCCCCAGGAACAGTGTTAAGACCAAACATGTACACAAACATCTGTAATCACAGTATGCTCATTGAACATGCGAATGAAAATGGGGACTTTCCTGGTGTATGCAATGGGAAAATGTTGTAAGGAGGCCGCTAGTTAGTTCCTGGCTGTTCAGCCCTGAAATAATTACACAGGAACTATATAATTTAAAACACTGCTTGGCCCATTAGCTCTAGTTTCTTATTGGCTAACTCTTACATATTAATGTAACCTATTTCTATTAATCTGTGTATCGCCACAAGGCTATGGCTTACTGGTAAAAGTTCCAGGGTCTATCTCCAGCCGGGCTACTTGGCTTTTCTTCAACTCTTCCTCCTTTCTCTAAGCATTCAGTTTAGTTTTCCCTACCCACCTAAGTTCTGCCCTATCAACAGGCCAAGACTGTTTCTTTATTCATTAATGGTAATCACAGCATCTTAAACAAGGCAGAAAGTGAGAACATTGAAGCTTGTCATCAGACTTCCATACTAGTATGGCATGCATTTGCCAGCACACACACACACACACACACACACACACACACACACACACACACACACACTGTACACACATAAACATCATCTATACACAAATTAAAAATAAAAAATAAGGAATGAATGACTTGATGATTTCTTTGTTTCACCCAAAATTTAATTAGCTGCTAGAAGAGAAGGTTTCTCTTCTATTCTATCCTTAAAGATAAGCACAGCACCAGGGAGAGAGTAAGTACTGAATTGATAAATTTAGGTGCATGGTTCAAGTTGGAAGTTCTGTGCATGAACTTATTACAGTTAAATGGATCAATGAATTAAACTAGAAGTTTTCATCCTGAAACACAATTGTTTATTCACTTTTTTTTATTTGCTTATTTGTTTGGTTGCTTGAACTTTGTTTTGTTTGCTTCCATTTACTGATCTTCCAAAAGGGTTGCTAAACATCCAATTTCAACTTAATAAAGAGAAATATAATTCACAAAGTTACTTAATGTAGCATATGCATTGTTAAGGTTGAGGTTGGCACACAGTAAGGGATGTAGCAGGACATTCTTACTCCAGTGCTCTCCTTATAAAACAAAAGTTGTCATTTCTCCCTACATTTGGAAGCAAATCTGAAGCAATTTCATGCTCAGTTTCCAAAGGACCTATAGGGCATATAGAAGACAAAAGTAACAACTAGTGAAATAATAATCAGTTTTGTATTCCTTCTGTGGGACCCCTAGCATGGGTACTCTCAAGGAGACTGGCTAATGCTCTTATATTCAGTGTTCATACTGGTGTTCAGACTTATTAGGTCTTTCTTACTTGCAGCCCAACCCTTACTGTCCCTGTCTTCAGCGCTCTCCTCAGACACCCACAGCCTCCTCCACATGTTCACATCTCTGTTCACATAGGTTAGGCACCTGGGGTATTGAATGGGTAAATTTCCTTTTCATAGTCTTTAAATATAAAGAAAGTGTCAGGGGTTGAACTCTAAGTGTTGACTCCATCATTAGTGTTGTAACATAAATATGAACAATGCAACCTGAATGCAACTTTAGATCATTCTGTTATATGACATAAGTCAGACCCAGAAAGGCAAACCACACACTGTGGTGATTTAAATAAGAATAGCACCTTTAGGCTGCTATGTGAATGTTTCTCAGTTGGTGAACTGTTTAGAAAGGATTAGGAGGTATGGCCTTGTTGGAGGAAGTGAGGCTTTGAGGCCTAGACAAGGCCCAGTCTCCCCCCCCCCATCTTATGAATCACATGGGAGAACTGAGCTATGACTCCAGTGCCATGCCTGCCTGGATGCAGCCATGTTCCCCACCTTAATGGACATGAGCTAACCCTCTGAAACTGTAAGCAAGCCCCCAATTAAATGCTTTCTTTTATAAGCTGCTCTGATTATGGTGCTCTTAACAGCAATAGGACAGTGACTGAAAGAGAAGTTGGAACCAGGAGTGGGGTATTGCTGTGACAGGCCTGATAAGTTTTCTTTTATAGACTTTGGTTCTTTGGATTAGAGGAAAGCAGTTGAATTCTGTAAGCAGGGATTAATGGGCCACCCCAGTAGGAGCATGGAAGACAGTAGTGTTGAGAGTGATGTGGACTGTGGAGGCCAAGGTCAAGTCAGTCCACAGGGAACAATAGCAACTGTCCTAGAGACCATTTTTGTGGTATTTTGGATATGAATTTTGCTACCATTCTGCCCTTTTTCTAAAAAAAAAATTGTAGGCTAAATTGAAGAGTTTGACACTAATGACTAATGCCATCAGAAAATATTTCAAGACAGTCTAGTCTACGATTGACTCTATCACATAGTTATTGATGATCACTCTTTTTTTCTTTTTTAAAATTTATTTATTGGTTGAACTATCATTTCTTATTTTACATACCAATGCGAGTTCCCATTCCCTCCCCTCTTCCCACTCCTCCACACCACATCAAATCCTCAGAGAGGGTAAGGCACATTACTTTGGGGAAGGTCCAAGGCCCTCCCTATGATATCTAGACTGAGAAAGGTATCTCTCCAAAGAGAATGGGTTCTAAAACACCAGTACAAGCAGTAGGGATAAATTCTGGTCTCACTCCTAGTGGTCCCACAGTCTGTCCCAGTCATACAATTGTCACCCACATTCAGAGGGTCTAGTTCTGTCCTAAGATGGTTCCCTGTCAGGCCAGAGTGGGTGGGCTCCCATCAGCTTAGGAAAGCTGTTTCAGTGAGTATCCCCATCATGGTCTTGACATCTTTGCTCACATTCTCATTCTGCCCACTCTTCAACTGGACTTTGGGAGCTTAGCTCAGTGCTTCTCTGTGAATCTCTGCATCTGCTTCCATTAGCTGCTGGATGAAGGTTCTATGTTGACATTTAAGATAGTCATCAATCTGACTACAAAGCAAGGCCAGTTCAGGCACCTTCTTCACTATTGCTTAGGGTCTTAGCTGGGGTTGTCCTTGTGGATTCCTTGGAATTTGTCTAGTACCAGGTTTCTTGCTAACCCCACAAAAGCACCCTCAATCAAGATACCTCATTCCTGTTCTCCATCTCTGTTCTTCCCCATCTCAGCAGCCCCATTCTCTCAAGTTCTCCTACCTGCTTTCCTTCTCCCCTCCTCCTCCTTTGCTACTCTCCCTTCTCCCAGTACACCATACTCCCAATTTTCTCAGGAGAGGTGATTATTCTTATACAGAAATACAGTGAAAAAAGAGCAAGTTGGGCAAAAAAGAAATACTAAATGAAGTTTGTAGAAAAGGAGCACAAGTAAACTCATGACCAGGGATATAAGTGTAATTTAAAAAAAAAAGACTTAAAAGAGAAATGAGGGGCATATCCTCAGGATAAAATCCCATCCAGGAAATCTTACAGTTGTAAAAGATAAATTTTATGCAGCAAGGGATGCTATCAACAAGTCAAAGCTAATTAAAGTAGTGTAATTCAAAGAGAGGGTTAGACTCCATCTCAAGCAAGTGGAAGACTTTGGTATCTTTGGCCATGTGTTTCTGGCTTTATCAAGAAAGATACAGTAGTAAAGGGGTTTTGGAATCTTCTGCTATGGTTAAGGAAAGCTGCTGAGGCTAGGTTTGTGGGAGGGGAGTTTTTGTATGGAGGCCTGGAGAGGCCTTTGAAGGTAAAACCTGGATTGGACTGAAAACCCCAAGATGTTGGAGATGCCAAGCTGTAGAATACTGCCAAGAAGAGTGGTCAACAAGGCGTGGAACTCGCCTGAGAGGGAGAAGTGTTTTGCAGTCATCAAAGCTGAAAAGTGGAAGATCTGAAGAGCCACCTAAGTCAGAATTTAGAGCTTTCCCTGATGGGTTTTAGTCTTGCTTTGGTCCAGTATTTCATCACCATGTCCTCTTTGCTAACTTTTGTTTTTTTTTTTGTTTGTTTGTTTTTGTTTTTGTTTTTTTGTTTTTTTTTTTTCCGAGACAGGGTTTCTCTGTGGCTTTGGAGCCTGTCCTGGAACTAGCTCTGTAGACCAGGCTGGTCTTGAACTCACAGAGATCCGCCTGCCTTCTTTGCTAACTTTTGAAATGGCAATGTATAATCTGTGAGTGTAATTTATTTCTCATTTTTATAGGTGTTATAGTTAAGAGATTGTCTGGAATCTCAATTTTTGAGTTTGAAATAATGTTGAAACTGTGAAGGACTATGAAAATATTTGAAACTGGACTGAATGCTTTTACATTAGAATATAGCTACAAGCCAGAGAGTAGAATGTGGTGGTTTGAATAATGACTCTCCTAGGCTCATGTATTTGTGTGATTGGTTCTCAGCTAGTAGACTGTTTAGGAGGGATTAAGAAGTGTGACCTTGTTAGAGGAGATATGTAACTAGGAATGAACTTTGAGGTTTCAAATACCTAGGTCAGGCCCAGTTTTACTCTCTCCCTGCCGCCATGTTGTGGATCAGATGTAAGCCCTCAGCTAGGGCCTCAGTGCCCCCTGCACCCCACCATAATTGTCATGGGCTCCTGAAACTGTAAGCAAGTTCCCAGTTAAATGCTTTCTTCTGTAAGTTGCCTTGGTTATGGTGTCTCTATAGCAATAGAGCAGTGCCCAAGACACATGCCTTCACTCATATGCAGATTCTAGATTTAAGTGCACTTGGCGGGTGGCAGAAAGTGGATTATGAGAGGGGAGAAAAGGATTTTAAGTGAGGGGTAAGGATGACAAAAGAGAGAGACGAGAGTACTGGAATACTTGTGACATGAGGGCAGAAGAGGCTCTATTTGGCAGGCAATAGTGGACCAGCAAAGGAGGGAAAGGGTGATGGGGAGAGTAATGGGGGAAATGGATGAACAGTAAAAAATAAAATGAAATATATCAGGGCCAGGGAGATGTTTCCATCACCAAAGTATTTGCTATTCAAGCATGAGAATCTGGCTTTTGATCCCAGAACCCGCATAAAAATTGGGTGCAGTGGTGTATATTTATAATCTCAATGCTTAGGAGGCCGAGGAAGGTAGATTTCTGGGGTTTGACAGTCCAGCCTACCTGGTAAGTCTAGGCCAGTGAGAAACCTTGTCCTACAAAGCAAGATCAACAGCTTCTGAAAAATTGAATCTACAAAATGTGAAATAGCTTCTATGGTTACTAGTTAACACAAGTTTCATTTACTCCAGATCTGACCCAACATGTCAAGAAGCAGTACAAGGGGACACTGAATTCTCTTTAATCATATAAAATGTAAACTAGATTGATTTTGGTTTAGTGTTAGCTAACTTGAGTAGCAACAGGAATTTCCATTTAGTTTACATTAAAAAGGTCTTCACATGCATCTTCTAAACCTACTTGTTCAATTGCTTCTTAAGCACTGCTGCTTCTCCTTTTGAAATGAGGAAACAACTTGGCATGTGGTCTGGAAATGTTATGAGTTAGCAGTATAGCATCATGCCAACCTTCTTAGCATGCTTGCAGGGATCTCTGCAAATGGCCCCTCACCTTCTCTGTTGGTCTTCCTTCCTTACTCAGAAACTTCACATCTGAGTCTGGCTCAGCACATGAGATAAGTCCTGCACACTCCCCTTCTCTGATTTTGTTCACTTTGTTTCTTTGTTAGTGGGAATGCAGTCTCATGACAATGACCAAACCCCTAGTTGAATAACTTTCCTTTCTCTATAAAACAATCTTCCCTAGGTTCTTTGTTAACAGAGGTTTTTTTGGTCCCTCCTGGTCCCACAGTCGATCAGTCTCAAAGAAACACACAGAGCCTTATATTAATTATAAACTGGTTGGCCTATTAGCTCAGGCTTCTTATTAACTCTTACATCCTACATTAACCCATAATTTTTGTCTGTGTCAGCCACGTGGCTTGGTACCTTTTATTAGAGAGGCATTTTTATCTTGCTTCAACTGCATCTAGATGACAACTGCAGACTCAGCCTTTCCTCTTCCCAGAATTCTCCTGTTCTGGTTGCCCCACATACTTCCTGCCTGGCTGCCTGCCTATACTTTGTTTCTGGCCAATCAGCATTTTATTAAACCAATACAACTGACAAATCTTACAGGGTATACGACCATTGTCCCACAGCAATTCTTAAGATCAGCTAATTAAACTTTGTACTTACTTTGGTTGCAGTCTGGTTTTTGCTCTAGATTTACTTTATATTTTCTTCTCACAGTGTCAAGCATATGTACATTTTTGAATAATAATGGAAAAAAATGAAAGAAAAATAATTCTGTTAGACGGAAATAGTGATACAAGGCTGTGGTCTTACCACATTGGAAGCTGAAACATCGGGATTGCCGTGAGTTTGAAGCCAGCTTGAACTACAATAGTGAGTATCAGGGTAGTGAGTCTCCAGCAACAAAAAATCCTGCCTTCTTAGAACTTGTAACTAAATGGAGGAGACCCAGGCACTTATGGCAGGCACTATGAGCAGGAGTGGATATATGATGAGGAAAACCAGCAAAGGAGACCTCATGTAGACGTAGCAATAGAGGCACGTTTCAGAAGGGTGAGAACTGAGTCCTTCGTGTCACTTTATCTATTGGCCTACTTGAATACTCCCCTACTAACTCTCTTCAGTTTCAACTCTATAGGATCTGTCATGGATTTCAGTTATTGGGACTGTTCTGTGAATGTTGCAAGCACAAAACGCAATTTGCTCAGTCAGCAAAGCCCAAGATGGATACATTCAGTTAGGTTTCGAATGAATGCTCTGAGTTCTCTATTGTCTTAAACTGGACACTTTTGATGAGACCTTGAGTGACCACTGAAACGAAAGTGAGAGGACAAGCAATGCTTGCTGCTGCCAGGTCTTCACTCCAGGACAAAACTCAGGAGATGACAACGCCATCTCTTTTTTTTTTTTTTTTATTTTCAGCATGTTAGAGAATGAGTGGGCAGTATTCTAATGGCAATCACTCCTGCAAAGGACAAAAAAGATTCTACCCTTAAATCAGAGACGACTAAAAGATCACACAGAAACTGTTGTAACTGAATCATATTTTATATCTACATGTTCTGAAGTGAAAACATGTATGTCAGTTTTTAGTAGTATTTCTACATAATTAAACACACAAACCAGGTGCTATTTAGCAATTTGCACCATGACTTGATACCACTACATGCCCAGATTTCTTTGGCAGGAGAAAAAGGTTGTTTACTGAATTCTAATTGGCAAATCCAAAGCACAGCATTTGGGAATAATTAACCAGGGACATGTGGAAGTCTCTGGCCAAAGAACTGATCCCCCAACCCCCCCACCCACATGCACACTGATTCCCTGGGTGTGCTCAGCTGGTCTGGCAGGGGAGGAAAGAGTTACCAGTCTTCCGATTTTTCATTATTTGAACTTAACTGCTTTTTGGCAGGTCTCTAGTGCTTTCGGAATGATGATTCTAAGCTATTTGCAAAATTTTCTCTTTTTTTTCTTTTTTTTTTCTTTTGGTTTTTTTAGACAGGGTTTCTCTGTGTAACAGGTCCAGCTGTCCTGGAAGTCATTTTGTAGGCCAGAATGGCCTCGATCTCACAGAGATCCACCTGCCTCTGGGATTGAAGGCATTCTTCACTGCCACCATCTGAGAGAGAAAGCCTTAATCAGAATTATTACCACAGGAGAGCAACTGTCTGTCATTCAGAACAGGCAGGCTGGTTAGACCAACTGGAAGGAAGCCTTCACAGAAAACCAAGCTCTCCTTCCCTAAACTGTGAAGGCCTTTCGGCATTTTTGGAAGAGGTCATTTTTATCTTTAAGTAATTCAATATGAAGATATAGGCAGGTGGCAGGACTCGGCAGAGGAGTTTACTTTTCAAGACTTTACTAAAAAAGTAAAGTGGGGAATCGTCCAGAGTAGCGCCATTTCCGCCACAGCTAGACTGGCAGGAAACTTGCAGCATACAAAATCAGTTCTTACCAGTTTGTTTGGTACTGAAAGAAAATTCACATTATTTCTTTTATTCTTCTCGTCAAAAAAAATGTTTAAGTGGATCTTCTCTTGTTGAAGCATAATTGTGATGGTTCTTAAGGCATTTTGCAATTAATGATATTGCTCCCGTAGGTGTGAGCTTTGAAATTTCAACGGTGACCTGCGTTCAGACGTGGAACTCTTACCTTTGTCTCAGGGAGCAATCTGACACTTTTTGACAGCCAGTGACTTGTGGCTGAATAAGTGATGCCTTTAAAATAGAATTCATTATCAGACTTGTGAACAAAATATGCATTACAACACACAAGAAAATTATACTTTAAATACCAGTGATTTCTATCTGCCTCAGGGATTGGGGATCAGCTAAAGCAATTTCAAATATATGATATTTCAGGAGATTATCAAACTTAGAAGATTATCAAAACCCTTTCCATTCTTCTTGGCATGAAATAGCTGTTATTTTCTTATGACTAGTGATATTCTGAGAAAAAAATAAGAAAAAGAGAAATATGTGTATGAGAACTTACCTATTGAGGAACAGCAAGAACAAAATAAATGCAGCCATGTTTCATAATATTACCAACAGACTCCTTTTGAGAATTAAAGATAAATTAGAAATGGCAATTCTGTATAGTTTTTATGATTTCCTGATACTGCTGTGAGATTCCTGTGAGAAATCCACAACTGGAAAAAAAAATCAAGTGTGGGAAGAAATCAGAAGCACAGCATCCTGTTTACCAACCTGAAAACACTTAAATAATCCCACCGGGTCAAGGCAAGCAGAGAGAAGACTGTTCATTCAACCCTCATGTTGCGTCTTTTTCCTTTCCTTTTTGTTTTTGTTTTTTTTAAGACAGGGTTTCTCTGTGTAACAGTCCTGGTTGTACTGGAACTCACTATGTAGAACAGACTGGCCTCACTCAAACTTGCAGAACCTGCCTCTGCCTTCTGAGTGCTGGATGTAAACGCATACACCACCATGGCCGAGCCTGATGCTGTTTCTTGTACGGGTGCCTCAACCTATGTCAGTTTTAGCTATGCGAGGTTGTGAAGGTGTTGGGTAGAAACCTACGTTATACAGTGATGACCGGGGAACTTTACACTCAGTGAGGAACAGGAAAGAGGTGGAAAGAGCATAGGGAGATAACAGTGATGTCATGTATGTGTGCATGTTCAGGAGAGCCATTTGAAGCTGAGAGCGATCCCCACCAGGGAACCTTCAGCCCTTTCATGGGATTTCATGCTACTGGTCTATATATACTAAGATGTATATAAACATGCAACAAGTATTTTCACACATAGTAAGTTGAACATATTTTTGAAATATGGTATGAACTACTATATTAACATTTTAACTTATTATATCATGTATAGAAGTTTTTTAAAATAAACCGAATTGACCCCCATGACCATCACTTGTTATTTACCAGTTTTGGTGTGATAACAACAGTGGCCTGCTATCAAAATGTAAAAGTGCTTTGTGTATTGAACTTTGGAGACACAGAAGTTTAGATTCAAGTCTCATTTCTTCGTTTGTTTGTCAACCATGGAAATTTTAGTGGGAATAGTTTGACTCTTCAGCATTCCTGGACCCTTTGAATCTGTAGATTTTGACTCAGATTACCAAACACTCTATACTTGAGCTGGTAAACATCTCCAAAAATCACCTCTTTACCAACCATATCACTGCAGCTTCTGCTACCATCAAAAGTTTTCACAGAATATGTAAATGCCCTTCTTTTAAATTCTAGCATAAAATTTAAAATTATAAAATTACATATCATAACCCTATCTCTCTACTAACCATAAAGAATTTATGTTACCCTGACCCCAAACGGAAGCCCCTATTTCTTTCCAAGCACCAAACTCTATTTTTATGTTCAAAATTTGGAATTGGAATGCAAATTCTCTGAGGCACAGTAGGTCTTCCTTACTTTTAGCTCCCTACAAAATATCTAACAACATCATACATAAGCTGTAACAATCTCAGAAAGTGTGTCTAATTCAATGGCCATTTAGATTTTGAAGCTGATCAAAATTTATATTAAGGAAATGAATCCCAAACTTTGGCCAGTTGGTAGTGTTATGCATGATTCTTTGCTATGTTATGGCAGTTCACATGTCAAGAGAATACAAAAAAAAAATACAGGGAGGCAGCATTATAATCAAAAAATCTATCTCAGAACATTTTGAAAAATATAACATAGTTGATTATTATATCAGCTACCAGCATGACCGATATAATTATCATCACCATGACTACTCCGTATCTCAAATACATAAAGATGTATGTTTTCCTCGTAGCAAGAGATACAGGGGTGGCTTACAGACATCACTGTCATTCTTTCTCTCCTTTTTCTTAAGATCCTGAATTCTACTCATGTGGACTCACTAGAGCTGGGAATTAGAAGAAAATAGAAAGACAAAATAAAGGGCAATGTCAATGGGAATTGTGGGTAAAGAGTTACTATCACTTTAAAAACGTGTAAAGTGGAAGAACAGTTTTCCGCTCCTACACTAAGGTGGTGAGTGCCTGCCTACCGGCCAGGCCTCAAGATCCCCCGCAAGGGAGCGCAGGCACCTTCAGCTTGTGCTGCAGGATCTCCTGTGTTCTACTGGACCCCTCCCTGCCAGCCATGTTCTTCCTTTTGTCCCCAGCTCATTGGGCTACCAGGAGTCCCAGTTTAGGTGCTGAGGAGTTCCATCTGGACGGAACCTTCATCTGGCGATGGATCGAGATAGAGACAGAGACCCAAATTGGAGCACTGGACTGAGCTCCTAATGTCCGAATGAGGAGCAGAAGGAGGGAGAACATGAGCAAGAAAGTCAGGACCACGAGGGGTGCACCCACCCACTGTGACAGTGGAACTGATCTATTGGGAGCTCACCAAGGCCAGCGGGACTGGGACTGAATAAGCATGGGATGAAACCGGACTCTCTGAACATGGCAGACAATGAAGGCTGATGAGAAGCCAAGAACAACGGCACTAGGTTTCGATCCTAATGCATGAACTGGCTCTGTGGGAGCCTAGCCTGTTTGGATGCTTACCTTCCTGGACCTGGATAGAAGTGGGAGGACCTTGGACTTCCCGCAGGGCAGGGAATCTGGACTGCTCTTCATTCTCGAGAGGGAGGGGGAATGGAGTGGGGGGGAGGGGGAGAGGGGTAGGGAAGTGGGGGGAGGGGAAGGGGAGTGGGGGGAGGGGGAGGGAAATGGGAACCGGGGAGGAGGCAGAAATGTTTTTCAATAACTAAAAAAAATAAACAACAACAAAAAAGAAGACACAAAAAAAAAAATGAAAAAAAAAGTGTAAAGTGGTGGCCAGCTCTCCCATGACTATGTTTGGTTACATAAGTTTGTGAATTATACTTCTCTTTATTAAGTTTACATGATAAGCTTAGTGACCCTTTTGAAAAATTAGTAAATAGAAACCAAATAAACACAGAAAACCAACCAAACCCAAAAAAATTGCATTTCAGAATGAAGATTTCAAGTTTAACTTCATCCACTGATCCATTTAACTATGAAAGTTTCCACTACAGAGGTTTTGACTTGTACCACATCCCTACATTTATTGACTCAGCAGTACTCTTCCTGGTGCTGTGCTTATCTATAGCAAAAGAACACAAGGGAAACCTCCCGAGTGGGATGAAAAGTGTGAGCTGCCACTTCTAAAAATCTTCTATTTATGAACAAAAATTTACTTATATGAATTAAACATTAATCATTATTTTTACTTAAACTTTAGGGAAATAAAAATGATAATAAAAATGTTTATTAAAAAGTTTTAAGGATCATCAACTAATCACTGAAGTCAAGGTGTAATTATTAAGGGGTAAGAACACACCTGGTAAATCTACATCATCTGAGATCAGAAGATCTACCTTAAATTTAGGCCACATGTTCTGGTGACTGCCTTTATAAAAGGACATGAGAGAAGGAAGCTTTTGCTTCTTGCCTACTTTCTTTTCTCCTTGACTGCAAGTTCATCTATCTACTGTCTACTTTGATGGTATTAGAACCTTCTTCCCCAGGTCCCAATGTAGATTGAAGATGGGCAGAGACATCCTGCCTGGTAGACTGAATAACTACAAGAATGGCTAAAAGATACTTCAAAAATGTTCATCATTTCTAAGGATTTGGAAAATACAAACCAAAACAACTCTAAATTTTTTGTCTTATCCCAGTCACAATGGCAACGATCAACAAAACAACTGAAAACAAAGGACGGAGTGGATGTAGTGAGAGGAAACTTCTCTCTCTGTGTGTCTCTCTCCGTCTCTCTCTCTCTCATACGCTGTCAGAAAGGGTACAAACTGGTAAAGTAACATGAAAATCAATGTGGACAATTCTCAAGAAGCTAAAAATAAATTTACCACATGGGCCAGCTATACCACTCCTTGGCCTATGTTTAAAGGGCTTGACATCCACAGTTACTTGCTTATCCATGTTCATTGCTTCTCTGTTTACAATAGCTAGGAAATGGAAACAACCTAAATGTCTTTAAACTAATGAATTGATAGTGAAAATGTGGTGCATTTCAATATGGAATACTGAATGTAGTCATCTATAAAGAAAATAACAACATGAACTTTACAGGTAAATATATGGAACTATAAAAGCTCATATTGAGTAACATAACCCACACACAGAGAGACAAGTATCACATCGTCTCTCTCACATTAGGCTACTTGTCCTAAATCTTCAGATATGAATACATATCCTGGAGTAACTGCAAAAACAAGGAGAGAAAAAGCAGAACTATCCTGAATTTGATATGTGGGAGAGTTTAAGGGAAAGGAATAGTGGGGAATAAGTGACCTTATTTTGATAAATGGGAAAAGCTAGGAAAGAGAGAAATACAGAAGGAGGGAGAAAGGTAAAATAACAGTAAGGGTGTCTGAAAACATCAAAAGGAGTCATATAATTAACTATTATCTAAGAAAACTTTAGTACATGTAAGTCTATGTATAAAGATACACTTCCAGTTTAAATGAACTTTTCTCATCTGGGCTGACAGTGTCCCTTCCAAGCATCAAATATCACTTAATAAAACCCCAACACCAGGCATGAAAATCTACTTTTGAGTTCTTGGTCAGGGTTGTTCAAGAGACTCCGCAAACATACATGTTATGTCTATTGACTTTAGTTGCCCTCAGAGGTAGAAGCTAAGACCCTGCTCAGGACAACACCATGTACTTCAAACACAAGGTTCAGAGACTCCTGAATTGAAGTCAATCTGAAAGCTTCCTTCCTGAGAATTAGCTTTTATGGTACCAAAAGTTACCATGCAAGCTTCCAAAGTAGGGAACCAACAGGCCTATGCAGTCCTGACACCTATGAACTACAACAGTGATAGTATGGCATGATAACTCTACTGATACAGTAGCAGTATGTATACCATGGTGGTAACCACCAGCTCTCTAACTGGACTTAAGACCCACTCAGCAAGAGGCAATTAATCAGCAACCTAGGGCTGGTGAGGTCATGGATCTTGGAAGAGAATATACAATCACCACTTTATCAAACCAATGTAATCCCCCAACTATACTATAAATCTCTCTCTTTTTATCCGACATCAAGGAAATTTTTCTTTACAACAGATGGAGGCTATTACACAATATCACAAATAATCAGAATGCAGTGTTATGGAGATATATATATATATATATATATATATATATAACAACTTTCTCAGCTAATGCTCGGGGAATATTACAGTAGATGAGGCAAATGTTTCTAAGAGTAATGGAAACAGAGAGTTTGCTATGAGACTGTGTCTCTTGGTAAAGTCAGAAACTCTACTCAGAAAATGTCACCCTCATGACTGCCTAAACATGAGCTGAACAAGAACAATCTACCAACCGAAGTAAGAAGGACTGTAAGACCTGAACCCCACACTACGAACTTGGGCAACTAGGGAATGCTAAGAATGGAAGTAATACCAAATGACCAGTCCTGAAAATACACATTCAAGTAGCATTATACAAAATGAGCAGAGTATATGTAGGAATACATATAAACATACACATATATGCATATAAAGACAAGTAATGAAAAAGCGACCTTGAATTTGTAAGAGATCTAGAAGAAGGGGCATATGGAGGGGATTATGGCAAAGAAAGGGAAGGAGGACATGATGCAATTATGTTATAATCTCAAAAATAAAAGATAATCAAAAAATTTAAGGTTCACTAAATAACCATTTAAATTAAGGTATATTGAAGGAAAACAGAGGTTTTTTATCCATTTTTTGAACTTTTGCTCCTTTCTTGTTTTTTACATAACAAAAATGTATTGTTTTGCTTTGTTTCCTTTAATCATGCCATTCTTTCTTTTTCTCTTTTGCCATCCCTTCCTTTATTTTATTCACTCTTGATTTCATCCTAAATAATTACTAACTCTAAAGCATGTTCATATTACTTATGCCATTTTCTGTTCTATCTATGGCACTTAAAAGTATATTTGTTGGTTTTAATTAATTTTCATTTTATTTCTGTATCTTGTTACATTGGGTGTTATTGCTGTGCAGTGATTTATTTTCTCATATCAGTGGTAGTGGAGATTGAACCTGCATGAATAAAATGTTACTAGGAAAATTCCCAAATAATATTGAAAGAGGTCTTGAACCAACAAATTAACAAAAGCACAAGACATGAGAAAAAGGAAGGTAATACAAGGTCTCCCAAAGATTATAATTCTATTACTAGCCACAAAGATACTGCAATTATTGTAACACTAAACAAAGAATTAAAATCTGATGATAAAATGTATCAATAACTTCAAAGAAGAAATAAACAAGTAGGTGAATGGAGTAAAAAAAAAATAAGGTCAAAACCTGGACAAGAAACTCAAAAATGAACAATGTTAAAGGGAAATTCACCAAGAAAAAATTGTGATTTTTAAAAATAAAAGAAAAACACATAGTAAATTTAAAAACTCAAAAAGTAATCAACCTAAATGAAAATAATGCAAACAACCCTGAGATTTCATCTTACACCTATCAGTATGGGCAAGATCAAAGACACTAATGACAGTTTATGCTAGAGAGGATGTGGGGTAAGGAGAACACTCCTACATTGCTGGTTGGAATGCAAACTTGTACAGCAGCTTTGAAAATCAGTATGGTGATTTCTCAGAGAATTAATAAACAATCTTCCTCAATACCCAGCAATTCTGCTATAGGGTATATACCCAAAATATACTCAATCATTCTACAAGGACATGTGCTTAACTATGTTCATAGCAACATTACTTGTAATAGCAAGAACTTGAAAACAACCTATATGCCCCCTCAACTGAAGAATGGATAAAGGAAGTGTGGTACATTTACACAATGGAGCAATACATAGCAGTAAAAAATAATGACATCTTGAAATTTGCAAGCAAATGGATGCATCTAGAAAAGGCCATATTGAGTGACGTAACCCAGACACAGAAAGACAAATATAATATGCATTCACTCATAAGTAGTTTTTAGACATAAAGAAAAGAGAAAACAACTTACAGGCCACAACCCCAGAGAAACTAGACAGCAAAAGAGGACCCTAAGAAAGACATACAAGGATCTACATAGGAAGGTGAAAAAGACAAGATCTCCTAAGTAAATTGGAAGTGTGGGGTCCCAGGAGAAAATATAAAGGAAGACAGAGAGAGTGGAGTGGAAGAAAATGGATGCTCAATGAAAACAATTTAAACAAAAAGAAATCAACCAACAAACAAAAAAAAAACACTATGAAAAACACCACCAACAGACTAGACTAAGCAGAAAAAGAATATCTCTAATACGAGGTCAAAGAAATACCATATTTATATTTCAATAAAGAAAATCGAGGATGAAAAGGAGGAAACAAGGAAGCAAAGGGAAGGACTGGAGAGACTCAGTTCAGCATCTTTTGGACAAGCATAAATACCTGAGTTCAATCCCAAAAATCTACACTAAAAGACAAGGCATAGTAGTGTAGCACAAATAATAAAAACCCTGAGACAGAGAGATCGGGCTTCAACCTGAAGATCAGAAAAGCAAAGCTGCTGTTCACTGGCTTTTACCTCTACCTTTACCTCAAAATGTAACTATGTGTAAGATCTGTCTCCTCCCATTTCATATTCCTCTCTAGTACTGGGATTAAAGGTGTGCACCACCACCACCCGGCCTCTATAGCTAACTACTGTGGCTCCTGGGATTAAGGGTGTATACAACCACTGCCTGGCCTATATGGCTAACAAGTGTGGCTGCTTTGCACTGATCTTCAGTAAGGCTTTATATATTAAAACATAAATAATTTACCACAATGTAGTAGCATGCACTTATACTTAAAAAGTAGGCAAGCAGAGGCAGGAAGATTCCTGCCCAGTCAGTCTAGCCAACTCAACAAGTTTCAGACCAATGAAGTATTCTGTCTCAAAAAAAAAAAGATAACACCTGAGGATAATGTCTGTCCTACACACACACACACACACACACACACACACACACACACACACACAAGTTGGAAGAGGCAACAAGAATAACTCCTACTTTAAAGAACTCTTTAAAGAGACTTAACCAAGAGATCAAGATAAAAATGGAGCAGGAGGAGATAAAATAAAATCCAAGGAATAGAAAAATGTATTCAGTGAAGTTTAGTAGGTGGGTAATATGGATCACACTTGTAACTCAAGCACTTGTGAGGCTGACCCTGAAGGATCAAGTGTTCAAAGCCAGCTTTGACTTTGGTTACATAGCGAATTTGAGGTCAACATGAGAACTTGTCTCTAAGAAGGAGGAAAGAGGGAAGTTGTAGAAGCAAATTTCCAAGTATAGGGAAAGAAATGGGCACACAAGAGAAAGAGAACTTCTCCAAGTCACATTATAGTTAGTATGCTGAGCCTAAAAATGTAATTATAAGTTAGAAATGCACAAGATAGGTGTGATCTTGATGATTCCAGGGCTGCTAAAGTGGCTTTGCCTTTGTCACAAATTAAACTTTGAGAAGCTTAATGTTATTTAAAACGTAATAAAGATGGTGGATGATAAAATATGACTGAGTGAGTAAATCAATATAGCTAGAAGAGAATCTGAGCTACCAGGTCACCAGACCATGCTGTTGCTGCTACCTCCCTGACCTACTAACCAGCTTTAGCTATAGATTTACTCAATAGACCCTATGACCCACACTGAGAAAGCTGGGTTTGTCATACATGGAGTGTTCAATAAAGTAGGAAAAGGACCTGGTCTGCCTCATGATGGTGCCCAGCTGAGATACAGCTGCCAGCCCACTGGTGAGCAAAGTGCTCATAGGAGCATCCTTTGGAAATTCAGAGAGAAAGGGGGTCAGGGCTGTTGATAAAACAGATATGGATAGCAGAGAGAAGCAGGGTAAGAATGAGCGCAGGTAGATG
This sequence comes from Microtus ochrogaster, assembly GCF_000317375.1. NCBI lineage: Eukaryota > Metazoa > Chordata > Mammalia > Rodentia > Cricetidae > Microtus > Microtus ochrogaster. Next base: position 14,174,980 of record NC_022021.1, read on the forward strand.
TGTGACCATCCAAACTAAACATGAGACAGCCAGTCAAAGAAGCAGTCCTTGCCTCTTCTGCCATTGCCAGGGGCAGGTGACATAAGATTGCTGAAAGTGTACTGTGGGACTCATCACAGTATCCTAGGCTGTAGGAGGAGCTGCGGACTGCTTCCCACCACCCAGCTAGCTTTACCCGACATAATTACACAGAAACTGTATTCTTTTTTTTTTTTTTTTTTTTTTGGTTTTTTGAGACAGGGTTTCTCTGTGGCTTTTGGAGTCTGTCCTGGCACTAGCTCTGTAGACCAGGCTGGTCTCGAACTCACAACTTTATTCTTTTAAACACTGCCTGGCCCATTAGTTCCTGCCTCTTATTGGCTAACTCTCACATCATGATTTACCCATATTTAGTATTCTGTGTAGCACCACGAGGTGGTGGCTTACCAGGAAGGATCTTAACCTGCGTCCATCTTGGAGAGGAGAGATATAGCGTCTGTCTCACTGCCTTCTTCCTCCCAGCATTTTGTTCTGTCTACTCTGCCTACCTAATTTCTGTCCTATCAAAGGGCCAAGGCAGTTTCTTTATTAACCAATGAAAGTAACACATAGACACATGATCCTCCTCCATCACTAGGCACACAAAGGTATTCAAGCAGCAAGGGGGGGTCCTTCCTCATCTCTTCAGATCCTCAGTGGATTCTACCAGAATGGTCTACAGTCACAGAAAGCCTTCTTATAAAGAGCAGAATGGCTTAACTTGTCTAAATTACTAAGACAAGCATGCCCACCCCTGACACATACCTCCCAAGACTATTCAAATGACAGCCCAATGGGAAGGAAAAGACATATCATCCCAACACAGAAGAAACAGTGACCAAAGGCATTTCATGTTACTGGTTACTTTTTGTTTTAGTTGTTTTAATTTTATTTCTTCTTAAAATTTTAATTTTCGACTGTGGTTATTATGCCACTGTTTTTAGCTTGTATCTCTCTGAAAAGAATTTCATAGCTGCCCTTCTTCTACACCTACAAAAAATATTTTCTTTTCTCCATTTCTGTGTCTTTCTACTCTCACACCTCTCTCCCATTAGTACTTTACATCCTGCTACCTGTATTGCTTCTTATTTAACTACTCAAATGCTGATAACGCTAAAAACATAATCTATAAACTGTATTATCCCAATCATTAGACAAGCAAAAGTGTCTCTGAACTTTATAGGAGGATACAAGTGGGGGATGAAAGTAGGCTGGATGCAAAAGATAATGCTAAGAAAATAACTTAAGGAAACCATAGCCATCTCCTCCCCATAAATAGCAACCCAAATCCATAAAAAGTCACATAGAGAGAAACAAAAAGCAAGAGTGGGAACAAAGGGAAACATAAAAATGGAAGACTTATCAGTCCTAGTGGGTGCACGAAACACAACAAAGGAAACACAAAACAACCCACCATGGCACTTCAACAACCTCACAGTTCCTCAGTAATGAAAATTAATGGCACTGAGCAGATATATACAGGTTCAAGAATATACTTTTGAAGGAAAAGTAGACTATTGAAGAAATGAGGGGGGAATTTAAATGTTCATAGGATCAAATGAAAATAACAGCACATCTTCAAAGAAGCATTGGAAAACTAAACAGGCAGTTCTAGGAGGAGAGTTTATACATATAAATGCTTATATTAAAATCAGAGATCATTAGTAATAATAATGTACTTGAAGATTTTAGAAAATAATATCTCAACTGTGCTCAACTGCTCAATTGTGCTTACTGCTCTTGCCGAGGTTCCAGTTCCAGTTCCTAGCACACCACATTATGTGGTGATTAAACCAGAAATCATATATATATATATATATATACATATATATATATATATATATATACAGACAACAAAAACAAACTCAGTATTTTTCATTTATATATATTTGTGCAATTCATACATCCATGCATATATGCATGTGTACATATATATACATGGAAGCTCATATATGTACATATATATGTAACAGCAATAATCATAGAAAAGGATTCAGCTTGGAATATCAACTTGGGAGTGGGCATGGAAGAGCTCAAGGGAGAGTAGATAGTAAGGGGTAGAGGGATGAAAGGAGTAAAAATGTTGTACTTCTGTTTCAATTAAAACATACTTTAAAAAATATTAAGTCAGTGGCCAAATCAGTAAACAAAAGTAATACCAAAGAGTGAGACAAAAATTAATGAAATGAAAATACACTAAAATGAAAATATGAAGAAGCAATGAGACAAAGAGTTTATTCTTTAAAAGAAAAATAATACTGGCAAACCTTTAGTCAAACTAAGAAAATGAACAGAGAGAAAACCCAAAATAATAAAATAAGACACAGAGAAGGATACACAACAGCAGCTTCTAAACCAGATAACCATTAGGAAATAATTTGAAAACCTGCATTCCATGAAAATGGAAAGGCAAAAATAGATGAGATCCTTGATACTTACAAGTTATCCACATTATATGAAGAGGATAAAAACCAGTTATCGAAGATGTCTAAAAAGAAACAATATGGAGAGAGCAATAGTCTCTCAACAACTGATGGAGTCATTTCAGAATTCTACCAGATGTTGAAATTTTAACTGATATCGATATTCCTAAACATAGAAAGACAAGGAAAACACCCAAACTCATTCTATGTAGTCAGTGTCATCCTAATATCAACACCAGACAAGGAATTAACAAAAGGAAAACTATAGACCAATTTCTCTAATGAGCAAAGACACAAAAACTCTCAAAAATACTTGTGATTAAATTCAACAATATATAAAGATGATACATGATCAAGTTGGTTTCATTCCAGGGATGCAAGCAATTTAGCACACAGACAGACCCAAGGGAGAAATGGCATGATCCTCTTCATAAATACAGGTAAAGCCTTTGACAAAGTTCAGCACCACTTTTGACAGAAGCACTCTGAAGAAATTAGGAATAGAGGTAACATAAAAAATAAAGTCTAGAGATGACAAGAATACTGACAAAATTATGAGGGGTAAAATAAAACTGTTCTCTCTAAAATGAAGAATGAGACAAGAGTGACTACGTTCTCCATTTTACTCAACATAGTCTTTGAAGTTTTAGCTAGAACAATATGGCAAGAAAAAGAATTAAAAAGGACACAAGTAGAAAAGGGAGCATATTTTCCCTGCGTGCTGGTGGTATCCTGATGATATCCGCCACAGAACTAGAAAAACAAAATCCTAAGGTTCACGTGGAAGCACAAAACACCCAAAATACTAAATAAATATTCAACAGAATTAGTTGGAGGTGTTTAAAAATTCCAATTAAAATTATAATACAAATGCATAATAATAAAAGCAGCATAAATACTGTCCCCAAAACAAATGCACCAATGGGACATAATAGAAGTTACAGAGAAAAGAATAAAGAAAAGAAAACCCACAAAGCAAAAGATACCTAACTTTCAACAAAAGTTGCAGAAATACACACTAGAGAAAAGATAGCTTCTTCAGCAAAGGGTGTTTGGCAAATTTTATACCCAAATAAAGAATGAAATTAGAATTCTATCTCTCATCATGTGCAAAATGAATTCAAAATGGACAAAAAATATTAGTGTAAGATCCAAAACTTTGAGACTGCTAGAATAAAGCTTAAGTAAAACACTTCACTTCAAGATGGAGGTATGGAGAAGGAACTTCTGTAAAGGACTGAAGAGTTGCCAAGATGGCTTCACAACTGAGTGCACTTGCCACCAAGCCTGGGGGCAGAGTTAGAATCCTGTAATCCACATGATGGAAGAAGAGAACCAAATCCCTCTAGCTGTTCTCTGCCTTCATGTGCCACATGTACATGCATGTGCATGCATGTGTGTGGACACACACTAGCTCACTCACATTAAATAAATAGCATAGTAAGAAAAGAAAAGGACTCTAATACCTGAGGAAATAATAATAAGATTTGGCAAATGAAATAATAAGAATAATAAATTAAAAAGCTTTTTCACAGCAAAGTATAGAAACTGTCCACAGAATGACATAAAATCTTTCCATCTACATATAAGACAGGGGATTGATACCAAAAATATTTAAATATCTGCAAAATATAAATTCCAAAAAGTCTTCTCGTCAGTAAATGGACAAATGAATTGCACAGACAGCTCTCAGAAGAAGAACACTAAATGATCAATAAGTACACAAAAAATGTTCAAAATATTTATCATTTGGGGAAATACAATTTAAAACTACATTGTGATTCTGTATCACCCAACACAGTATGGTTATCATCAGTAAAACATTATAGCAAGTGCTGGTGAAGCTATAGGGAAAGGAAACACTTTACACTGTTGGAAGAAATGTAAAATAATACAGATTCTGTGGAAATCAAACTAGAAGTCCTTATCCAAGCTGAGAATATGACTATCCTCTGATCCAGCAATATCAGTTCTGGTATATATGTAATGAAATTTAAATCAACAGCAAGCAATGTTTGCACTTAAATGCTTACCGTAACATTGTTCTCAACAGAGAATATATGGAACCAACCTAGAAGTCCCCCCAAATAAGCCATAACAAGAAAGACAAATAGCACTTGCTTTTATCTTATGCAAAATATAAGTATATAGTGAATATATATGCATATGCATATATGTGAGTTGCAAGTAGAATGGAGATTACATGGGAAGAAGACAGTCGAAAGGAAAGGTAGAGGTAAAAACAAGATGGGTAGTGAGGGATAAATGTTTTTCTCACATATGTTTGATCTAGATTTAAGTACACATATATGTACATATGTATACATACATGAAATTGTGAATTTGAACATTCACGCCCCATTATATCCTCTTGCCTCCAATGACTTTTCCACTCCTTTCTCCATGCAAATAGTACCCATGTTGCTTTCATGTTTTGTATCAATACATATGTATGAGATGTCATTTAAAACCTCATTATTTTGTATGCTAACAGAAAAAAAATTAAAAATAAAGTCAAGTCAGATAGTTGCTAGTTTGGGAAGTGATTAATTAGTACCTGCCATGTGTGGTAACTCCACTCAGGATATAATTCCAACAGGTTCCTTGATGGTCTAGAGATTCATGTTTAAAGGTAACATCCATCGTTTTTTGTTTGTTTTGAAACTGTAACAATAGTTTCCAAATAGTAGATATAAACAACTTCATTTCATATGTTAATTTCATCAAAAGAAATAGACATTTCTTCCAAATTAATTTCCAATAGTAAGAAACATGCAAGGACATAGACAACAACTACACCCATAGGACTAAGAGGTAAGTGACTGGAGTCCCTGCTGCACAGCCCAGTACCTGTGAAAATCCCCATGTCCCTCCCCAACCCATCTCAGCTACACTGGCCAGACAGAAGGCAAGGCTCCTGCTGGCAGGCTGATCAATGAACCTTCCTTGAGACCCTGTAATCTACAAGTCTCACTCTGCCCCCAAACCCACCCATCCTCCACAATCTTGATGATGAATCTTTAAGTTCAACAGAGGATTCCTAAGACACAGACACTGACTGCAATGATGAGACCAAGAGGCAAAGATACTGCCTGCACTGACTGGAGGAAGAGATGGGTAGACATCAGTACAATATTCAACAACCTAAAGAGCAATATGGCACCACCAAACCTAGTAGTGCTACAACAGCAAGACCTAAACACCCCAAAGCAGAAGAAGGAGAAGAAAACAACTTTAAAAATAGCTTTATGAAGATTTTAGAGACCTTTAGAAAGGAAATAAAATCCCTTAAAGAAATGAAGAAAAAGAAAAACAAAAATAAATTGGAAGAAATCAATTAATCTCTTTTAAAAGGTTAAGAAAAAGCAATCAAACAGATAAACAGTTCAAGACTTGAAAACTGAAAAAGAGGCAATAAAGGAAACAAACTGAGAAAATTACAGAAATAGAAAATCTGGGTAAATGAACAGGAACCACAGATGATCTACAGAATACAGGAGAAGGAAGAGATAATTTCAGATGCTCAAGATATGACAGAGGAAATAGATTCATCAGTCAAAGAAAACATTAAAGCCAACAAAGCCATAACATGAAATGTCCAGGAAAACTGAGACACCATGTAAAGACCAAACCTAAGAATAATAGAGATGGAAGAAGAAGAATTCCTGCTCAAAGGCACAGAAAATATATCTTAAAAAATTATGGAAGAAAGTTTTCCCAACCTAAAGAAGGAAATATCTGTGAAAGTACAAAAAGGTTGCAGAACATAAAATAGACTGAACAAAAAAAGTCCCATTGCCACGTAAAAATTAAAACACAAAACATACAGAATAGAGAAAGAATATTAAGAACTGTAAAAGAAAAAAGGTCAAGTAGCATATAAAGGCAGGCCTATCAGAATAACACCCAACTTTTAAATGGAAACTCTGAAGGCTAGAAGGTCCTGGAAAGACATTATGCAGACACTAGAAGACCACAGATGCTAATCAAAACTACTATACCCAGCAAAACTTTCATCACAATAGATGGAGAAAACAAGATATTGCATGACAAAACCAGATTTAAACAATACCTACTCACAAATTCATCCCTACAGAAAGCAGTAGAATAAGAATACCTACCTAAGCAAGTTAGCTGCACCCACAAAAACACAGGCAATATATAATCCCATAACATAAAATATCTTGAGTTAACACTATACAAAAAAGTGAAAGACTTTTTTTAACAAGAACTATAAGTCTTGAGAAAGAAATTGAAGAAAGTATCAGAAAATGGAAAGATCTCTCATGTTCTTGGATAGGTAGGATTAATATAATAAAAATGGCAATCTTACCAAAAGCAATCTACAGACTTAATTAAATCCCCATTAAAATTCCAACACAATTCTTCACAGACCATGAAAGAACATTATACAACTTAACATAGGGAAAAAAAAGACAGAATAGCTAAAACAATCCTGTACAATAAAAGAGCACCTGGAGGTATCACCATCCCTGACTTCAAACTCCACTATAGAGCTATAGTAATAAAAACAGAGTGGTATTGGCATGGAAACAGACACATGAACCAATGGAAAAGAATTGAAGACCCTGATACTAGTCCACACACCTAAGAACAACTGATTTTGACAAAGAAGCAAAAAAGTTACATTGGAAGAAAGAAAGCATCTTTAACAAATGGAGCCAGCATAACTAGATGTCAACCTGTAGAAGAATGAAAATAGATCCATATCTATCATAATGCATAAATCTCAAATCCAAGTAGATCAAAGACCTCAACATATATTCAGTGACATTGAACCTGATAGAAGAGAAAATGGGAAGTAGCCTTGAAATGTGTGGGTACAGGAGACCATTTCCTAAATATAACACCAGTAGCACAGACACTGAAAGCAACAATCAATAAATGGGACCTCCTGAAACTGAAAGTACTCTATAAAGCAAAGAATATGGTAAATAAGACAAAACAGCCACCTAAAGAATGGCAAAGTATCTTCTTCATCAACCCTACATCTGACAGAGGAATGATCTTCAAAATATATAAAGAATTCAAGAAACTAGATACCAAAATATTAAACAATCAAATTGAAAAATGGGGTACAGAGCTAAACATAGAATTCTCAACAGAAGAATCTCAAATGACAGAGAAACATTTAAGGAATTACTGAGCATCCTTAATCATCAGGGAGTTGAAAATCAAAATAACTCTGGATGTCACCTTACACCTGTTAGAATGGCTAAGATCAAAACCTCGAGGACAGCTTATGTTGGAGAGGATGTGATGGTGGGAGTGCAAACATATACAGCCACCTTGGAAATCAGCATGATGGATTCTCAGAAAATTGAGAACCAATCTACCCCGAGACCAAGCATTACCACTTTTTGACATATACCCAAAGGATGCTCAATCATACCACAAGAACACTTACTCAACAGTGTCCATAGTAGCTTTATTTGTAATAGCCAGAATCTGGAAACAACCTAGATGCCCCTCAACCAAAGAATGGATAAAGAAAATGTGGTACATTTACACAATGGAGTAATTCTATTACTCAGCTGTAAAAACAATGACATCATGAAAGCTGCAGACAAATTTCTGAGTGAGGTAACCCAGACTCAGAAAGACAAACATGGTATGAACTCACTCATTAGTGGATTCTAGATGTAAAGCCAAGGATAACTGGACTACAAACTACAGCTCCAGAGAAGCTAGGTGACAAGGATGCTCCTAATAGAAAGGCATGGATCACCCCGGGAATGGGAATTAGATGTGATCTCCTAGGTAAACTGGGATTGGGGGTAGTAAAGGGAAGGTAATAGGGGATGAAAACATGAAGGAATGAGATGGTCAAGTTGGGAGAAGGCTGGAATGGTAGAATAATGAGAGATGTTTTGATAGAAAGAGCTATTATGGGGTTAGGGAGAAACCTGGTGCTAGGGACATTTCCAGGAATCCACAAGGATCCAGGTAAGAATCTTACCAATAGTGGAGAGGGTGCCTGAACTGGCCTTCAACCGTAATCAAATTGGTGAATACTCCAACTGTCATTAGAACCTTCACCCAGTCATTGATGGACCCAGATACAGAAAGCCATAACCAAGCATCAGGCCAAGCTCTAGGAAATCCAGTCCAAGAGAGGGGGGAGGGAATATGTGAGCAAGGGAGGTCAAGATCATGAAGAGGAAGTCTACAGAGACAGCAGAACCAAGTTCATAGGAACTCATGAACTCTAGATCAACAGCTGCGGAGCCTCCATAGGACCAAATTAGGCCTTCTGTATGTTGGAGGCAGTTGTGTAACTTGGTCTATCTGAGGGACCTTTGTCAGTAGGACCAGGATCTATCCCTGGTGCATGAGCTGGCTAGTTGTAGCCCATTCCCTATTGTGGGATGCCATGCTCAGACTTAATGCAGAAGGGAGTGGTCTGGTCCTGCCTCAGCTTAATGGGCCAGGTTTTGTTGGCTCCCCATGGGAGACCTTAGCCTTTGAGAGGAGTGAATGGGGAGTGGGCTGTGGGACAGGTGGAAGAAGGGCTGGGAGGCAGAACTGGGGTTGGAATGTAAAATGAAATTTTAAAAAGAGAGAGAAAAGAAAAGGCAACAGAAACACTTGCATTCATTTTTATTATGTGCAGCATAGTTTCTCATAGTACCTGCTTCCAAGTTTTCCTAAACTCCATGAATGAATGGCATTTCCATTCTCTGCTCTCATTGCATAAGCATTCTCCAAAAAAAGGACTTTAGGATCAGTTCCTACATTTCTCTAGGTACATCACTCAAACTGATAAAGTATCAATAGTGTTACTTAAAATGAAATATATATATATACATATATAAGTGCCAAAATATATGAAAGTGTGTTCACATTTACACCATAAACTTATCTCTAAGTAAATACCTATATTCACAATTCATGTAGCTGGCTAGCTGTCCTCTGTGTAGTTTTCCAGCCATTTAGTGACCATGTATTATCTATACCTTCCAATTTAGAGATAAACTGTAAGCACATTATCCTGCACCTTTCTCTATTCAATGGCCATAAAATATTTATCATATACTTTATGCCTAATAAAGTATATCACATTTTGAAAGAAAATTATAAAAAAGAAATATGCAAGATAAAACAACAAGAAGCAAGCAGCCTTATTGATAACAATAACACTTCATTTGTTTAGGTACAGTTGTTGAAGTAAGAAAATGAGGAATAAAGTAGGGTTGAAAAAGCCATATGAGGCAGGAGATCTGTGGTTTAGAACACTCTTCTGCTGCTCTTGCAGAAGACCCAAATTCAGTTTCCAGCACCTAAGTGGTGACTAACAGCTATCTGTATCTCCAGTTCAAGGGAATCTGATGTCCCCTCTGGCTTCCAAAGATACCAGGCATGCAAATACATGCAGGCTAACACATAAAAATAAAAATATTTTTTTAAAAAAATAAAAATAGTATACAGCCAACAACAACCAAAATATCACTTAAAAATTAACTTTAAGTAAAATTTTGGAGAACGTATATCCTAACTAACATCCCTAGTCAGATTGCTGAACGAGTACCCACAGGAAGGTGAAAGGGTAAAACACAATCCAGTAATCCAGGTTAGCAAAGACTCTTATATAAAATACTGCTTTTTCAAACTATATTGATCAATTGGGAGCAAATTAGCAAAACACATAGGGCACAAAGAAAAAGGAAGGGATAAATTCTGAGGATATATGTCCAAAGTCTGTTATGTATTTGTCAAAAATAGCCATTAGTGATATCCAGCATTTCTCTTGAAAATGATACCCAATGTTTACTAACTGAGAACTATAAGATGTGCAGATGTTCCAAAAGCCAGATTTTCTTACAAAAATGCATATTCCTCACTCTGTAAGCTTTCACATATGTGAGAATGATCTAGTCTGTACTGACAGCAGACTAGTGACTCAAAGCAAGCACCTTTGTCTTGTCGATGGTCACCTAACTGCTCTGCCAACAAAACCTCCCCAGCAATTTCTGACTGCATAGAAGCCTGAATCCTACATCTTTACTGATTAAATATTAAATAGCTAGTTTTTGGAATAACTCACGAGGATTAGAAAATTAATTCTCAAACAAATGTTTTATGAGTCAGCATTGCACTTGACACTGAAAAACACTGTACAGCATCACTAAAGAAAACGTAATGAAGAGTTCAGTTTCTATCACTCCACACATTTAAAATGTACGCTGAAGTTATTTTATTCACTTTCATGAGAACTATTCTAGCGAACCAAGACAAAGGTCTGTTTATTTAAGGAAATCAAAGAAACCCATTGTATCCAGATTTAGGATAAATCTGTTACTGCAGGCACAGGCATCTGTTGTTACTAGCATTTTCTGCCTGCAAGTAGATATGAATTGGATATAAATTTTAATTTACAAAAGCTTCTTTTGCCATCTCATTTCTGAGTTTGAAAGTTTTAATGAGATTTAACAGAAAATAGTTCTCTCCACACTTGAAGACACTTGGCTTGGTTCACTTAGAAAATAAGTTTGCAAGCTGAGAAACAATGGGCTTCTGTGCCCGTTCTACCTAGCAATTCTGAGTCTCTGTAAACTAATGAAACAGTGGGGTGTTAGTAATAACCCAAGGAATGCTAGAGGTATTCAAGGGAAGGATTATAGCAAGTGCTTCCAAAGTATCTATTGTTCAAGCAAATGAATGAGGTTGTGATTCAAAGAAGAATGTAGATGGTATTTATCATCCACATGTAGATCCTATACCACAGCTGAAGATCCGTATTTTTTTTTTTGTTGTTGGAGAGATGGCTCAGAGTAAAGATCTGTATTTTAACACAAGCTCAGTGTTCTTCCATGTCATCCTGAGATTTGTGTACACACCACACCCCAAGACATGCAATTCCAGAGTCACAGTTGGTCAGAGAATTTCAAAGTGCTGAGGCAAGAGGCATTCAGAACCAGGTTTCAATTTGTTTTTCCTTTTTCCGAGGTGATTTACATTCATCAAATGTCACAGTATAGTAGGGGAAGTAGGAAGTGGAAGCTACCATTCTATTGTAGGTTGTCCATCAAGATCGAGTATTCCCTGTGCTTGCTGCTGTCCTTACTCTACTCACTCAGTTACACCTCTGAGGAAAGACCTTCCTGGTTAGTAAGTGGAGAGTGAGTAACTGCTCACATTAAAGCCAAGGAGTAAGACAATGAACAGAGATAATCCCCTCTTCCTGCTCTTGGTCTTGCTGGGAGCCCATCCTGGCTCAGCATGATCCTGGTTGGTAGGAAAGGTTTAGAGCCCTGTCTGTCAACATGGCCTCTGTTAGTAATTGTGTAATACCTACCATCTCTCAACATATGTAAAATCCTGATAGGAAAAATAATATTATTTATTGGGAGTCTCTTATGCAAACACAGTATCTACTAGCTATTCACTCAACTGATTTAGGAAAGTATGGAATACAGAGGGAGGCGGATCTCTGAGTTGAAGACTGGTCGGTCCGCAGAATGAATCCAGGACATCTAAGACTACAAAAAGAAACCCTCTCTTGGAAAAAAAAAAAAAAAATGTCAAGGCTCACAAAGAACTCCACTGGGTGGTGATGGCATATGTTTTAATCCCAGCACTCAGGAAGCAAAGGCAGACGAATCCTTGAGTTCAAGGGCTGGTCTACAGAGTTTCAGAGGGCTATTCCAAGAAACCCTGTCTCAGAAAAACCAAACAGAAAAGGCTTAAAAATAGTATTGGGCTTCCACTGTCAGTCCTATGATTTTGTTAGCATCTGTTATATGTTAGATAAATTTTAAAATATTGAAACTAAACAAAGCTGTAAAAAGTCCTATATCTAAACTAATGGTGTATATCTGAAAAAAATAGGAACCCTGATTCTTACCCATGCTAATGGCTAGGACAGGGCAAACTGCAGCCCCTTCCACTATCCGGTCCTGTGCCTTTGAACCCTCAGTCAATAATTCCGTCTCCCTGCTCTCTTGCATTGTCATCTATGTACTAAGTTCTCGAGGTGTCAGTCTGTACCTTTGAGCCCTCCGAAAAGTTTGCTCCTTGATTTACAGATGGCCACATAGCTTGTGGCCCAGCAAACCATTCCTTAAGCCCAGTTTGAATAGCAAGTAAATGTTTGAGAACTGTGCAAGATTATGAGAATATTAACTCACCAGACAGAAAGGTAGCCTAGCTGAAGAGATATGAGGCTTAATATGAGTATCTGTAGGCCTTTGAAAGAGGACGGATTCTCACTCATGAGTGGGTGCGAGAGCTCAGGGGTACACAAACAGACGCGCACACACAGGTTGCCAGGGAGTGTGGGCACCTGCTTGTCTACACTCCTTCAGGAACATCTTTCTTTGGAAATAACCGGAGTGTAAGTGCGGAGCGAGGTACCAGGAGCACAGTCACAAACCTCCAGCAGCCGCCCTGTCTTCAGAAAGCACAGGCAGTAGAGAATGGGGCAGATGATTGACAATCCCGCTGGCCTGAGAATTACCAGCCGCGATCGCACCATCACCTGATAAGTTCAGCAAGAAACAATATTTCACAGACCTACCCCTACCTGGCTGAATCACTTCCCAGAGCCATGATGCAGGCTTCTTCACAAAATAACTCCAGATTTGAATTTAAGTTTTGTGAAATTGTAACACTGGTATTGGAACGGAACACAATTACTTCTGCCTCCTTTTTCCCATACTCTTCTGCAGCTGACCACATGAAACCCTCCAAGTACCCCACACCATACACGGTGTTCCAGTCACTGACCGTGCACCAGGACACCACAGCACCTTCTTCACTGCTCAATAGCAGCAAGTGGATCCTGCTTCTAGTAAAATTCAGACTGAACTGGAAATGCATGACCTAAATAAAAACAAGCATCTATTCGGGCAGTGGTGGCACACACCTTTAATCCCAGCACTTGGGAGGCAGGGGCAGGTGGATCTCTGTGAGTCCAAGGCCAGCCTGGTCTATAGAGCTAGGACAGTTAGAATTGTTACACAGAGAAACCCTGTCTCAAAAAAAAAAAAAAAAAAAAAAAAAAAACAAAGAAACAAAAGCAAGCTTCTAAAACTTTACTCAATTCTCCATTGCTACAGAAAGGGTTGTCTAGCTGAAGTGATAGGCTTAGCATCTACTTAAGTAAAATTATTTTATTTTGAAATATTTAGATCCCTTATTTTCCTGATACACTGTAGTACATATATGGTAACAAATATTCCTTTCCTTTTGAACTAATTTTACTTTAATTTTGTATGAAATCTTTGTTTCTGTTATTTGTTTTATAAAAGCCTCCTACTTGTTTGTAAATTATGGGATCATGTGGCTTTTTTACTTCTTATAGCCGTCAATGCCATGGCTCTCAGTTCTGTTTCCAATATACAATCCTTAAATCATGTGCTCCCAAATCAGAACAGGTTTGTATGCTGTGGGTAAAAACAAAATCCTTACAGAACTTTTAATTAAATTGCAACGTAAAATTACAGATTATATTTACTTAACACAGCTTCTTCTATATTATCAAGGTGATTGATATTTTTATTTTTTTCTCCAGACTTTTCTCCTGTTTCCTACCATGGTGAGGATTTGAGCTCTAATTTATAAAACGTTGTCAGGAATAGCTCATTGGAATAATTTTCACACTCATCTGTGGAGTCAACTATGTAGCAGTTGGCAACTTCAACCCACTTGAAATAGCTGCCATACCACAAAAATAGTTACCTTTAAATAACCCTCTTCCCTGTGCCTTAGATAGCAATGGTGGAATTGCAGCGAACAGAATGCAGTGTTTCCAGCTGGGAACGCTAACAGCTAGCAGGCTTGTTTATAGCATACCTGCCTCCACACCATCTTAGGAAGGTTCTGTCCCACAGAAACTGAACACCTGTCCAGATTTTGCTTTAAAGCATCATTCTCAATTAGGAACATCTATAGTTTCTACTACTGAGATGAGAGAGGCAATGACACCAGCCCATGTGGTTGCTGCGCTCTGTCTGCACACAGCTCTTCTTAGAAGATTAGCTGTAGCATTTGGATACAGCTTCTGCTGATTTATATGACGATTACTTATTGATGTCTGCAAACTGAGAAACGAAGTGCTGAGGTTTTCAACAGTGGTCTCTCCCTATCTTGGGGAGCTCATAGTTCAAATTTTAAACAATTATGACTCTGTAGTCTTTTCTTCCTCCTGAGTAACAATGAGCTTGTGTGAGAATGAGTGAAAACAATGTGGAGCCTTTCTGCTAGCAATCCAAGGATCAGGAGAGAAGGAAGCAAGAAGATGATGACGAGAATAAATAAGGAGTGTTGTCAGTGTGGACAGATGAGGATGCTGAGGATGGGCGACCTGGAGGAGACAACATGCTGTTTAAAGATAAAACTTGTGAGAGCTTATCAGAGTGATAAGGAATAGTCATGGAAATTTTTCTTAAAATGAGTAATGAAATTATTTTTCAATGTGTATCAAAATAGCAGGATACAGTGTACTCGATGCCGTCTGCTAAATAGGAGCACATTTGCATAGCATCTGATGGCAGTTTCTGAAGTGCTTTTATTGGAAGTTAGCAGAAGGCTTCCAGGTGTCACTGTTTGCCTCAGAAAGAGAGTTTCCATTCCCACATCTCCAGCCTAGTGCACATGACATTATATGCTAAAAGGACATTTTCAAATTTTAGCGTTTTTTTTTAAATCCTTATCAATCTGCCAAGTATTTTTTAAACTCCAGACATAACTCCCACCCACAAACACAGTGTGAAAATGAGTATGAAAGTGGCTTTAAGGATTCCATGTGTTGAGCCTTCGGGATGCTCCAGAGGACGCCCCGTGGGTGCTCTTCTGTAGCCGACACACGGGAATTTACTCTAAAATATCTACCGCGGTATCTTCCTGAAGAACAGAACGTAATGATTAAACCATAGTGTGAAAACAAAGGGGCGAGTGCTGGCTGCATGGTGAAATCAAGTTCACTGGTGCGACCCGGGATCCATACCCTGCACTTTGCCTGTGCCTTATTCATTGATAAATTCATCTTCTCTCGCTGTCTTACTTTAATCAACAAGAGATCAGACTCCTTGAAGGTTAGGACTAGAATGTTTGGGGTTATATTGTCTTTTCCTCCCCCCCCATATGTATGTGTGTATAGTACACATGTATGTATATATACATTGCATGGGAAGGGTGTATGTCTGTGTGTGAGTGCACAAGCAACCATGCGTACATGCATTTGGAAGCATAAAGTCACGTGGGGATCTTCCTCCATTGCTCTCTACTTTATTTACTGAGATATGGTCTCTCAGTTGAACTCAAAGCTCATCAAATCTCCAGGTTCCTGTCTCAGTCTTTGAGTACAAGATTATAAACAGGCTTCCATAGCCACCCTGTATCTCTACAGGTGCTGCCCAAGGGCTGTCTCCCCAGCCCGTGGAATGTCTTTAATTTCTCTCACTGAATGTCTTTCCTACTCTTCTAACCTATCTAATCTTGCTTAGCACTCAACAAAATCAAAACTTTGACTAGTGCAGGAGCTGCTACCCCTCCTTAAGACCCTGAGAGCCTGTCAAGAGGAAGTTCAGAAAACAGAGAAGCAGGGAGTTCACAGGTAGGGCAGTTCAACTCATTCTGCCCAGATGCTTCTTCCTCATCCCCTACTGTTTCCTGAGATCAACCACAAGTTCAGCTGGCTCAGTCCTTTGCGGGCACCAAGGTGTCATTCAGCCTGGGGTCACCCCAACATTCAAGGCCTTAGTCAACAGTTTGCAACTCCAGTTTTTTACCTTAAAACTCCTGATCTTATTTAGCTTCTTTAGGATCACAAATTATAGAGTCAATGTCCTTTATTTATGGCTAGAAACCAATTATGAGTGAGTACATCACAGCCAGTCTGGCTGCTCACCTTCCTAGACCAGGATGGAGGGGGGAGGACCTTGGACTTTCCACAGGGCAGAGAACCCTGACTGCTCTTCAGACTGGAGAGGGAGGGGGAGAGGAGTGGGAGGAGGGGGAGGGAAATGGGAGGCTGGGAGGAGGCGGAAGTTTTTTTTTTCAATAAAAAATAAATAAATAAATAAATAAATAAATAAATAAATAAATAAATAAATAAAAGAAACCTCCTGATCTTTCTTCATCCACTTTTATACTATTTCTCAGTCTGTTCTACACAACTAAAATGACTGTCTACTAACCCAGGATGACAGATTCCTATGGACCTCACAATAAGAAGCCAGCTTAGACTGGGCAGAAAATTTAAATATATAAATTTGGGCAGGCCTGGAGAAACTTCTCAGGCAGGTGGCAGAGAGACAAGGCCTGGACTAGAGAAGCAGTCTGTGTATAAGGGCGTGTGTCTGCACATTTGCCAGTGAACCACATGTCAGCCTGGTGCTTAGAGTCCAGAAGAGGGTGACGGAAGAGGAATTACAGATGATTGTCAGCTTCTGGATAGGTATTAGGAATCAAACCTTTATCCTCTGTAAGAGCAGCCAGTGCTCTTAACCCCTGAGCCATCATTCCAACCAGAAATATTTTTTTTTAATATCTAAGGCAAATGCTCAGATCAAAGACCCACCATAGACTTTGACTAAACTGGGGACTTGGATTTTCTGAGTACTGGAGCAACAACAGACCTGGGAATCCAGAAGATTCCAAGAAGGGAATTTTCAGATTCCTTTCTTTATTGCCTTCCCTCAGAGACCTCACTTTTTCCTAACTTTCCTAAGCCTCTCAATCATATGACCCCTCTGGAACCTTTTCTGGCTGGGCCCTTTAAAGCAAGCTCTATCTGATGTGCCTAGGGCCTTATCAGCACCACCTGCAGCACCAGAAGGCAGGGTGGGGGTCAAATCAGGGAACTGAGAGTCTTCTCTCCAGACTCAGAAATCTAAGATAGAATAAAAAATGTTCAAAAGTTGAACGTTCGCTGTCTTAAACTCAGAACGTTTTTTTATATACTACCAACATCGCTTTTTTTTTTTTGCTAAGTTGGTTTTTTTTACTTTATAGTTTTGTTTTTAGTTATTTATTTATTAAAGATTTCTGCCTCCTCCCCCCCCCTCCCATCTCCCTCCCCCTCCCCCAACCAAGTTCCCCTCCCTCATCAGCCCAAAGAGCAGTCCGGGTTCCCTGCCTTGTGGGAAGTCCAAGGACCTCCCACCTCCTTCCAGGTCTAGTAAGGTGAGCATCCAAACTGCCTAGGCTCCTACAAAGCCAGCACGTGCAGTAGGATCAAAAACCCATTGCCATTGTTCTTGAGTTCTCAGTAGTCCTCATTGTCTGCTATGTTCAGCGAGTCCGGTTTTATCCCATGCTTTTTCAGACCCAGGCCAGCTGGCCTTAGTGGGTTCCCGATAGAACATCCCCATTGTCTCAGTGTGTGGGTGCACCCCTAGCGGTCCTGAGTTCCTTGCTGGTGCTCTCTCTCCTTCTGCTCCTGATTTGGACCTTGGGATTTCAGTCCGGTGTTCCAATTTGGGTCTCTGTCTCTGTCTGCTTTCATTGCCTGATGAAAGTTAATCTCCAGGAGGATGACTATATGTCTTTCTTTGGGTTCACCTTCTTATTTAGTTTCTCTAGGATCACGAATTATAAAGAACTCAAGAAACTAGACTGTAAAAAACTAATCAACCCAATTATAAAATGGGGTACTGAGCTGAACAGAAAATTCTCAACAGAAGAAGTTCAAATGGACAAAAGACACTTAACGTCATGCTCAACTTCCTTAGCGATCAGGGAAATGCAAATCAAGACAACTTTAAGATACCATCTTATACCTGTCAGAATGGCTAAAATCAAAAACACCAATGATAGCCTTTGCTCGAGAGATTGTGGAGGAAGGGGTACACTCATCCATTGCTGGTGGGAATGCAAACTTGTGCAACCACTTTGGAAAGCAGTGTGGCGGTTTCTCAGGAAATTCGGGATCAACCTACCCCTGGACCCAGCAATACCACTCTTGGGAATATACCCAAGAGATGCCCTATCATATGACAAAAGTATATGTTCAACTGTGTTCATAGCAGCATTGTTTGTAATAGCCAGAACCTGGAAACAACCTAGATGCTCTTCAATGGAAGAATGGATGAAGAAAGCATGGAATATATACATATTAGAGTACTACTCAGCAGTAAAAAACAAGGACTTCTTGAATTTTGCATGCAAATGGATGGAAATAGAAAACACTATACTGAGTGAGGTAAGACAGACCCAAAAAGAGGAACGTGGGATGTACTCACTCATATTTGGTTTCTAGCCAACATCACATTTTATGTATTACATAAAATCACTAAATTACAAGGAGTTCCTTCAGACCAGGGTTCTTGCAGTCCTCTTGAGATTTTATTTGCCTGATTGTTTTTACTGTGCTTCTAGAGGTGTGACTTCCATGACCCCACCAGAGTTATCCCACATTGTTTTTGAAAAATTAAATAAATTTTAGGAGTTTGTTTTGTGTATTCCGTACTTTATTACCACCAGCAAGCAGGAGCTGGCACATATTTCTGCTTTGAATAGCAACCTCTGACTGCTGAGCCTAAGCAGACTGAAAACACTTGCTCTGCTGGTTCACCCAGAAGTCTAGATTCACTTGCCTAAAGTTGACAACACCCTCCAACACTCAATAAAGCTATTAGCAATCATATCAAAGTAAACTGGCATTTAATTTTAATCTTTAATCATTTTTTAATAGGTCCAGGAGATCTCTAGTTGCAAAAGTGATTGCTGCAGGAGCATAAATGCCTATGGTCAATCGTATCTCCCATGTAGACAGCTAGGTGTGGTTACAGACCTGTAATTCCAGTGCTGGAGAAGCAGAGACAGGCAGACCCTGTAAGCTTGCTGGCCACCTTGTCCAGCCAAATCAGTGAGCTCCACAGCCAGTGAGAGACTGTGTCTCATAAAAACAAGTGGAAAAGTGATCCCGGAAGACATGGGGCATTGAGCTCTTCACACACACACACACACACACACACACACACACACACACACACACGATCTTTTCGTGAATTAGAAATACAAAATGTTCAACAACAAATGAAAGAAATAACACATCACAAAGAAGTAAACGGTACATTAAACCAAGAAGGCTAATCATTCTAGAACTAATGCCCCAACTAGATTCTTATCTCTACCAAAAGTTATTGACCTCTACCTGCAACCACGGCACTAGAGAGTATATTATCCCACATCTGTCGCAGCTGGATAAGGTGGAAAGGCCAAGACTTGGAAGCACAACATGACTGCTGAGCAGTGTAACCCAAGTCCAGATTTGGTTCTTCAATTTTTGATTGCCCTTCCCTTTTCTCTTCTTACAAGATTAGAACATGGCAGTGGCACTAGTGATTATGTAGATAAGGACACCAGAATGCATAAAAGATGATGTCATCTATTATTATGTCTGTCACAAAAGACACAAATTTGAATCATATTAGGCCATTGTTCTTTCAGGGGCCTATTGTTTCAGTGACCTAACTTTTACTATAAACAATACATCCTATTTCTCAATATTCAGGTCTCATTAAAAATTGTCTGTTCTGCCTTATTTTAGCTCCAGTCCAAATTACCAGAAACTGCCCAAACTTTGTTCTCACTGTGTACTGAGGAAATAGATATGGTCCTCACTGTGTCTGTGTCTCAAGTTCCTAGAACAACAGGATACTAACAGCTTTCGACATGAACCAGTTAAAGTCCTAGCCAAGACCTTTTTGACTGCAAAACATCCATTCCACTTGTAGAATATAAAATGAAAACATATTCAGTAATAACGCTGTATGTCAAGAGAAACCAGAGCCAGGTGTCTACAGACTCACAAGAAGGGTTGATGTAAAAGAACAGAACTGCATGCTTTTCACATCTACACCATTTCTTGTTTCTGGTTTTCTCTGTACAGTTTCTCTGTTTCTTCTCTTCTGCATCCAGTTTTCAGACAAGCAGATGATAATTTGCTTAGTACTACCTGCTATTATTGCTTCACAAAAAATGAAGGTCTCAGCAAAAGGGATTGTAGGAAGAGATGATTCAAATATGGTCCCCTAACATTTTAAACTCTTAAACTTGTCTCCTTCTTTTTATCAGGACTGTCCTATGATGGAAGTCCCTTACCACTATGAAGATTCAGTCTTTCTGGAGGGGTAGACATTCTTTCTGGGTGTCTTGGTTCATGGCTTCCTTGATTCTGTGAGAGTTTCAAACAGCCAAGCTCTCTGCCCCAGTTCTGAGTTAATCTGAGCTCTATACCCAAATGTTCTCAACCCTTCTGCAAAAGTCCACTCCTGCATCTTCCCATACTCCTGTCAGTCTCTCTCGTTTTTATCCAGATAATGTTTTCATGGCTTATTTTACACAAGACAGATCATGCAGGCCAAGGACCCAGTCACCTTCTAATCACTTAAGACCTCAAACTACAAATCTCATCATTTCTTTGGACATATTAGTTTGTACGTGCAATGTTTCATTTCTATTTAAAATCTTTAAAATCATTGAAATCTATTTAAAATCATTAAAAATTTAAACCCACTATGTGATAACCATAATCTATCAAAAATTACCCTTAAAACAAAATCTCATATAAACTTATAATTAAAACAAAGATATTTTGTCTCATTGTAATTTATGGATTAAAATGATACTTTGATGTGTTCAATTTTTATGCCTGATTTTAACTGTCTTCTAAATTTGTTTTAGT
This sequence comes from Microtus ochrogaster, assembly GCF_000317375.1. Taxonomy (NCBI): domain Eukaryota; kingdom Metazoa; phylum Chordata; class Mammalia; order Rodentia; family Cricetidae; genus Microtus; species Microtus ochrogaster. The sequence goes on from NC_022021.1 coordinate 14,196,073, forward strand.
CTAGGAAGAGAGTGAAGAAAAAGAGACGGTGGAAAAAAGGAAAGAAAAGAGGGAGAGTTTGGACATGAGGTATTCCTCAAGAAGGCTTCCGGGTAGCAGACTTGCCAAGGTGGTGGCACCTAAGAGAAGAGATTGAATCATGTGTTCACTGAGCATATTAATGGATCAACCCATCAAGAAAGAATAGACTTTAGAAAGTGGGACGTAGAAGTGGGTCATAGAGAGCATGCCTTTGAAGGGTTCATCTTATGTCCTAAGCCATGCACTGCCTTCCTGTTGTGAAATAACCAGGTCTGTCTTTCATTTTTATTATACACAAAGCAATAGAACCATGTGCTGAGTTCTCTGAAATTGTGTGTTAAAATAAATCTTCTTTTATCCCAACATTTTATTTAATATAGGAAGTTAGGAATTAAGGAAAAGAGGGAAGGTTGATAAAGCAAAAAGAATCAAGTCTTTTCATTGAGGATCTCTGGCCTGGCTTCAGATATTAGCTTCCTGTTTGAGTTATTTCACTAATAGATGCTCAAGTGAAACTTGTGCATACAGAGAAATGAGAGAATAACTCGAAATTGACAGCTGTAGAAATATTGCTCGCAGAGTTACAGACCAGGGAGAGTTATCTCAACTTGTAACAGCAGGAGTATCTAGTGGGAGACATGGTATTTCAGTCAGCACTGTGATTACTATATTTTATATAACATCGGTAGCAAAGGCATGAAAAAAGAAAGAAAGAAGGAAAAATATCAACAAAAGCAGGAAAGCATGGGCAGGTAGGGAAGACGAGAGAGATGTCAGGAAACAAGGATGCTGCTGTGGATGCAGTCCCAAAGGTGTGAGGTGTCACTCAGCACCTTCTCCATCTCCTACTTCTCAGACCATCAAAATCAGCCTCTGAAGATTCATTTTTGGATCTAAACGAAACCTTCAAGAGGAGTCTACATGTAATCTGTGCCAGTGCTAGACTCTATTCCAACTGCCTACCATGATTTAGAAGGAAGAGAGGAAGATTTAAACTAAGCAGGTCAATGCGGCCAGGGCAGATGAGAGAGTTATGTAGAGAAGCTCCCCTGGGGAGAATCTACTTGGGAAGACATCTTTGGAGAAACAGATAGGGCTTGAGACAGGCAGTGTGTACTCTGGTTAAAATACACTCGTGGGTTAAGAAACTACATTTAAAATATTGTTATTCTTCTTTGTGTCTATTTTGCACAAAGGCATTCTAGAAACAAAATTAAAAGGGGAATTAAGGATATGGACATCCCAGTCCATTAAGGTAAGGACTTTATATAATTTGCCCGTGCTTTTTTCCAAAGCTTAGAAGACTCTAGCACTCATGCTAATTTTAGATGCATGAGCAAATGCCTTCCTTGGAGTAGGCCTTGTTCTCACTGCTTTACCTACATTAGCTCACTTAAGTCTCAGATAAACATGGAAGAGGAAAGGAAGGAACAGAGGGAACACATGTCTGGCCCTAGATCCTCCAGCCTGTGAATGACAGTGCCAGAATGCAAATGCTACTCTAATTGACTAACGCTGGCCTATTAGCACCATGAAATAGTTCTCCACCAGACAGGAAGCCAGACTATGACTACAGCACACAGTAATGTCTATTTGGCACAACTGGCTCCAATGATAGCATCATTTAGATACAAACTGGAGGAACCAGTTTGGAGGGAGGTGGGGCAGGATGGCAAAGAAAGCTGAGCAGTCAGCCTGCCTGTGGTTTATGGTCTCAATTTTTGTTTACTTGAATTTTAATTAGTTCGAAGCATAAAGACGTTGCTTTGTTGCTTTTCTGTTTCTTTCCTTGGTTCAATATTCTATTGGGAAACAAATCTGCTGCAATCTTCAGAAACACCAGGTATTTTCTTAGATTCAAAATCTCAGTTAGCCCCAATTAAATTCCAAGTATGTGATAATATCCAATTACTCAAGAATGTTTGGGTGGTTATTTGGCACACTTCATCCAAATTGTTTCTGTATCTCATTATTTCTAATAACCACATAAATTCCAAGAGATTATTCTAATACTTTATAAAATAATAACTGATAAAAGAAAGCATTGAATGAATAAGAGAGAAGAAATATATTAGATATTACCATCCATTGTGCATTCATTTTCTCTTTGAATTCTAGGATTTTGGCAGGTGATGTTGTTGATTCAGGCCACTAGGTCTGTTTCTGAATGTTTCCACTGAGTTCCAGGGAAGAGTAAGAGAGCAGAGACGGAACAGGCTGCCAGACTTGAGCTAGCTAAGACAGAAAGGAAGTGAGTCATTGACTCCTTCACCCACACTCTTGAAACTGAACCTGAAAGGAGAAAGCTTTCATGCTTAACAACACTCCGTCTTGTTTATTGTTGCAGCCACATCTGCTGCAACAAAAGCGCTTATGGCAGCCACTGTCAATAAATCCCTGCCGAAAGAAGGGATAAGTGACTTTTCTTTCATTTCACCCTTTGGCTAGATCTCTGTTGGGCGCATAAAGCCACAGAGTTCTGAGTTTCCTGAGTTACATATAGTATTGCAGTCAAGATGCATCACCGTGGACTTCATGTGATGGAAGTAGCACTTCTCATTTCCTCTCCCACAGTAAGTGAACTTCTGTCACTCCAGCTGCTCAAGGCAAATCCTAAGAGAAATACCTGGTTCTCCTCTTCTCATCCACTGTGTCCGTACCCTTAGCAAACAGACCTTGCCTCTCAAATGTATTCTGAAATCACTCCTTGGTGCTGTCTCCATATAATGCCATTTTTTAAAGCACCACAGCTACCAAACATCTGGTCTTCTACAAAGTTCACGCTTGAATTCTTTGATTTTGAGTTTGCCCATCTGCAATTGAACCCTAGCTAACAGAAACTGGATATTTCCATTCATGACTAGTGTTGCGTTCTTCTGTCTCTATTGCTTCATCTCTTTCTGTTGTGGCTCTAACAGACTTCTTATCTGCCATGACTTCAAGATTAAAAATATTTGGACCTCCTCCTCATTTCTCTGACCTATAGTTTGACTTTCCTTTGGGATCACCAGTCCCAAAATAATAATGAAATGGAAAATTCTTATTAATTATAAATGCTTGTTCCCAACTAGCTCTTATAACTAAAATTAACCTGTGTCTACTCATCTATGTTCTGCTCCATGACTTTTTACCTCTCTTTCTTTCCTTCTGTCCGACTCTCTCTAAGGCTCACTGGAGTCTCACGCATGTCTAGATACTCCCCAAATTCGTCTCTTTTCCAGGAAGTCCTGCCTAACCTCTCCTGCCTAGCCATTATCCATCCAACTCTTTATTAAAACAATCAGGTGCCTCAGGCAGGCAAGAAAAACCAGTGGCATAACTTTACAGTTTTCTCAAATATCCCGCAACACCAGCCTGTTTTCAGTTACACTCTCCCTTGTACCCTCACTATACCTTCTTCTGTTTGAGCATGATATGGTCCCTCTCATTTCAAAGACTAGGTAACTTTTTATCTCTATATGGAAAGCTCTTTCTCCAAATCTCCACCTGGTAAACTTCTCCTCATTCAGGTTCTAGCAAAAGTATGTCCTCAGCCAGGACCCTCCTTGCAAGACCCCACATGAGGCACATTTTTGTCATAAATTCATTTTCTTGTCAGAACTTTCTATGGTCTGAAATAACATTGTGAACATATATGCTTATTTAATCAATGTATCCACCGTGGGTGCAAATTTAGGTAAAAATGGGGATCATATTAGTTTTGTTTTTCCAGTCTCATGGATTCCTTTCAATGTTTCTTGAATCAACAAGTGGTTCTGAGTCATTGAGCAGCATTCCTGGTTAGATGGGGTACTTTTGTTAAATGTTAATTATGCTATCAGGTCTCTGTATAAGCAGGACAGAAGCTATAATCAAGATTGAGCCCTTTATTTTTGTTTTAGACAAAAGCTGATAAGTCATCCTTTTGGAAATACTTTCAATTTGCAAGTGCATTAACTCATCAGTTCTAACACATTTTTGTCAAAACTTAATTTCTTCAGTACTGTCAATTCTGTGAGTAGAGCATTCATCAGACTTTTCTGAACATTGTATACGCAGGCATAACCCTTGAACGATCCTTTCAATTACCTCTTTCATCTTTTTCCCTGCCTTTCTCACTCATTTTGGGGTATATTAAAATTTCCTGGCCATAAATGGTTAAGTTTATAGTGGTGGGAAAAGCAAACTGAGATTACTTTGCAAAGGCATAGAAATCTGTTCTTACCCAGCCAAGTGGTCTTCAGAGCTAGCTTTTCATTTGGAAGTTAACGCTCCAGAGTAGTTCAGCAGTCACTTAAAATGATTTCACTCTGCTGAGCCACTATCAACTCATGGCACCCTGAGACTAGGTTTGTCACAAAATGACACTGTCTCCCAGTCACCACTAAATGGTGTTAGCCTGTAGGCCTGACCCTCAAAGTCCAAGAATAGGGCTTGTTTCTACGCAAGAAATGATTCGATTTTCCCTAAATTGTTTTTAAATGATTTAGAACTTATTACAATAACACAGCCTGTCTATTTAAAGTTGTTGTGTTCAAGAGGTATCTGTTAGAACAAGCAAAGTGTGTGCATGGTTTTAGGGTAGCTCTATAGTGACTCATGTTTGTCCTCCTGACTTTCTGCTTCTACCCACATTATAGCACAACTTCTGCAGTCTGCTTTCAGTTTTTAACCTCTGTGTTGGAGAGAAGAATAACACAAATTGAAAAGTCAGATATATTAGTCCTACAGCAGAAAAATTAATCTAGAAATACAGATAACCAAAAAAAATAATTACATGAAAATATGAAGGTATTCAAAGAGCAATCTTTAAAATAGTTATAAAATAATAACTTAAAATGATACCCATGTGGTATTATGCAAATCATTACTGTTTGAATTATTCATTGGTTTTCCAATTCTGTTCAACTATCAGGTTTTACAACAAATTACACCTACAAAGATTAAAAGGCCACTGTAGGAGCACAGAGATTATTTGTTGTAGTAAGGACAAGTGTTTATACTTATGAGTTAGAAAAATCTGGAATGGGACTCACTCGAAGACACACCTTACTACTCAGTATGAGATGAAAAGCAGTTCCTTCAGGGACTTTTAAAGTTGTTTTGTAAGCATGAACACAATACCTTTAAATTTTCCTAGAGTAAATGAGAAGTATAATGAATGGTATAACATGAAATTTAGAATCTCTTTCTAACTAGTAATACCTAACAGGACTACTTAAAGAACAGCTTGGTCAGTGTCTATTGTTGGTGAGTATTCCTCTGGGAAGAAGATAGGCAGAGTCACCAGCCAGATAGGGAATAATCAAGATGAATATAATGAAGAAGAAGTAACGAGCACGTGGAAAACCGTAGATTAAAAAATATGGGTTAATTTGTTATAAAGTAGTTAGAAACAAGTCTAAGCTAAGGCAGAGCTTTCATGATTAATAAGTCTCTGTGTCATTTTTGTAAGCTGGCAGCCCAGAAAGAAAAATTCATCTGTGATCTATCAATTATAACCAATATTTCTGAAATTAAAAATAGATACCAAGCATTTAATAATTTATACTAAAACACAGGTTACTATGTTTTCTATGAAGATAAGTGTAAAAGTGTTGATTACTGGAAATTCTCATTGCTGCAGTTTGCAAAACATCCTCAACACCTGACAATTACATAGCAAATATGCACATGTGTGTACTATATATCCATGTAGTATATTATATTTCATTGTTCTTTAATCTGTATATTGTGTGCGTGAGTGTGTGAATTTGTGTTTGTGAATGTGAAGCTGGGTGTGAGTGTCTCACAACATCCATGTGCTGGTCAGAGAACAATATGAGATGGCCTTCTCAACTTTCCCCTTTGTTTGATACAACATATTTTGTTGTTCACTACTATATACCAGGGTGGTGAGCTTTAGGGCGTCTCCTGTCTCAAACTCCCATCTCACAGAAGTACTGGGGTTACAGAGGCACATACTTCTGGCTTTTACATGGATTTTGGGCATCTGAACCAAGATCATCATGTTTATGCATCATTTATTTTATTGTGTTTAAGTGCTATGTATGTGTGCATGCGTGCACACGCACATGTGTGTACCCATAGAGATCTACCTTCCTCTGCTGCCCAAGTCCTGTAATTAAAAGTATGTACCAAAACACCCAGTTTTTAAAAATAGTTTTGTAACATTCTGGTTTTATTTATATTTATCAGGTAACTACTCATTCATAAAACACAAAATAAAACCTGGAGAAATACTGGTGGTTGCTAATACACACGAGCAGAATTCTTCCATGTTGTTACAGTGTAGTTACCCACTCTATAAATTTAGCCACAGAGGTATTTTTCAGGCATTCTGTGTAAGCACATACCATAAAGGAATCTGTTGCTGAGATATATATTCTCTCCTTTCAATATTGACACCATAAAAGTTTGTGTGTGGATAACAAACCAGCATTGTAATATTCCTATGAGAAAGACTATAAGAAATATTGATCTTGTATCCTGCCACATTACTAAAGGTGTTTATCAGCTGTAGGAGTTCTTTGGTAGAGTTTTTGGGGTCGCTTATGTATACTATCATATCATC
>NC_022021.1:14203507-14234045 GCF_000317375.1 Microtus ochrogaster
TATTTGTTATTGTCCACTCCACTCGTCCCACAGCGACACATAAAGATGCAGAAGCATGTTCATGTTACTTCTTTATGTTCTTGTTACTCATTCCTAAGAAACTATACACAGTCAAACATCTAAGTAACTCCTCTCATTGTTTGAAGAATCACATGTTTATATTCCTCCCTGACCTTAATTATAACATAAAGCATATTTCAAGCAATACTATTAATGGGCCATATACTCAGTGAGTCAGACTTAAGAAATTTCTCATCAGAATTCATTTTTTTCCTTTGATGTTGGAGGGATGGCTCAGTAGTTGAGAGCCCTGGCTGTTCCTGCAGGGAACCCAGGCTATGTTTCTAGCACTCACATGATGGTACAGAGACATCTGCAATGCCAGTTCCAGGGAATCTTATTTCTTTTTCTGGCCTCCGCAGGCACCTGGCACTCTTGTAGTGTGTATACCCAGATGCAGGCAAACATCATAAAAGTAAAATATTTTTGAAAACTATTTCTCTAGATAAGTACTTTTTACCTGGAAACATTCCAATGACTCACCTTACAGGTAATATTATTATTGTTTCTTTGCTTGTATTCTAGGCATCCTTCCAAGGTCGTCTTCTTCCAATCTACCCACACATCGCCATGGATCCTGGAGAAGGTTTCTTTCTGAAAATCAAGTTCTTTTAGCATGAGATTCCTTCGGAATTTGGTATATTTGTTTTGTTTTGTTTCATGGAACCCAACAATAGTATATATTTAACCTTCTTACTTTTACTGGTGTTTCCTACTAACAAGCTACACAGGTTAAAAAGAAAGAAAGAAAGAAAGAAAGAAAGAAAGAAAGAAAGAAAGAAAGAAAGAAAGAAAATAAAAAAGGAAAAAAAAGAAAGAAACAAAAAAACAGAACAATAAAACAACAACCAAACCCCCAACATAATGGAATGGTTTACCCTGTCAAGTATGGTACACATGGTACACAGTAAGGAGGGCAAGCTAACTCACATAATATTTTAGTTCTAACCCTATTTTCTCTATAATTTTGGAGGTCTTTGTACCAAAATTATGACTTGGTAATATTCTAATTTAACACAGCACCACCAAAGCCAATGATTCCAGAGACAAGATTTAAACAATTTAAGTATTTTTATTTCCAGCAGTGTCATGACAACATGATAGATTTGGAACATAAATGATCAAACTGGAAACTCTGTATGCAAATCGATGAATTCATTCATTTGAGTACAAGTCATTATTTTTGCCGTTCATAAATCAAAAAGACTTCAGTGAATACAAAGAGATATATTTCCCTCTTTCTGAGTTTATTGCTCTAAATGACGGAGAGACTGTCGGTTACTGACTTTTCCACGATAAGGAACAACTCACATTCTTAGAAATAATCATTCAAAGTGACCCCTGAGTGGCATGTTTTTAGTAAATCATTCACTTAAAGCACTTTGCTAAGTTTTTCTAGGGCAATGTAGTTAGATATTTGCACATGAAATAAGAACTATGCCACTTGAGACTAACCAGTGTAACAAAACCAAAGAGTTAAACAGATATACGTGTCTTAAGAACAAAAACATCCCAAGGCCCGGGAGGGCACACGGAGGACAGTGGTAGGGCACCATGATGAGGGTGGAAAAACGGGAGAGAGAGACAGAGGAGCAGAACGATGAATTCATGTGCTTGCAAAGATGCAGATCTGAAGGTGAGCGCAGTGAGAAACAGGCTGATTTAGATGGCCTCTTGCCATGGTGGTGTCTGGGTCTGGGGTGCTACCAAGGGCTCTGATATAGCTGTGGAGGTCTATGTTGATGTCCATGGCTCTTGTTACCACAGAAGGCCCTGGGAATGCCTGGAATCTGGGCTACAACCTGTGACCATGTAGTATCAAGAGATGCCCCCCCCCTCAGGGGGCTATGCTGCTCCAGGATTCCTGTACTGCCACCCAGGACCATGGTCTGCTCCAGTCTGCTGCTAGGGGTCATGTCTGGGCCTGTGGCCCTGCTGTAGCTGGGCTCTGAGTTGATGTCTGAGGTTCCAGTCGCCACAGAAAGCCGTGCAGAGGTCAACAGACTGGACTGACACCTGAGATCATGTTGGCCGACACCTGAGGCTACACCGGCTGTTGAGGATCAAGCTGCCACCAGGGAGGGTCATACAGACCTGAGTGGCTTGTGCTGCCAGCCAGGACTATGACATTGTCTGGACCCGAGTACAATTGAGGAACATGTCTGGGTCCCTAGCCCTGCAGCAGCCAGGGTCTGAATTGATGTCCATTGCTCTTATTAGCATAGAAGGCCAAGAGGATGCCCCAGGTCTGAGATGCCACTTGGAGACATACTGACATTCAAGGAACATTCTGTGAAGCCATGCCTGTCTAGGTGATCTGCAGTGCCAACTATGGCCACGATGACATCCAGACTGTTGTCAAAGACCATGTCTGTGACCATGGTCCTACCACAGCCTGAGTCTGTGTTGATGTCTGTGTCCCATGTTGCCAACAAAGACCACACAGATGCCCAGGATCTAGGCTGCCACCTGTGCTCATGTCGCTGTCTGAGGGCTATGCCACTGCCAGGCCCATACAGACCAGAATGACATGTGCTGCCACCCAGGGCCATGGCATTATACAGATTGGGACCATGTCAGGGTCTGCTCTGCCACAACAAGGGTCTACATGATGTTCGAGGCCCCTGTTGCTTTGTGGATGCCAAAGATCTGAGCTGTCACCTGGGACCATGTGGATGTTCGAGGCCCACACTACCACTGGGTCAATGTTGATCTGGGTGACTTGAACTGCCAACCAGGGTCCTGGTGACATCCAAACCCTGACTCCTGCCAAGGACCATGTCTGGGTCCATGGTCCAACCACAGCTGGGGTCTGTGTTGTTATCTATGGCCCATATTGCCACCAAGAGCCAATTGGACATCAAGGATTTTGGTCACCATCTAGGACCACATTAGTGTCTAAGGGCTAAGCCTCTGCCAAGACCAAACAGACTTGAGTGACCTGCACTGGCAACCAGGGCCACAGAGCTGTCTAGCCTGTGCTGCATCCAAGGTCCATGGCCCTGCTGCAGCCATGCTCTTTGTTGATGTCTGTGGTTCCTGTTACACCTAAAGCAGTGGGGACAGTGGCACAGAGTTGGCCCCACCCCTCCCTGACTGAAGCACTAGGGAGAGCTGGCTCTGCCCCTCACCAACTGCGGCACTCCAAAGAACAGGCCCTGCACCTCTCCTGAGCCGCACAATGGAACGGTCTCTTCCAGTGCTGGTGAGGGTGAACCAATTGTGAAGGTGTGAGAGAAAGAGTGGTACCCCCACTGTCTGTCACATGATGGCATGGGCAAGGGATAAATACCTCCTCACCCCTTGCCCCTCAGTGCTTGCCCGTTGCTTCTACTAGAGGTGAGAAAAACTGGTCCCAGGGTCAAGAGAGTGTGGGAGAGTTGACCCCACTCCCCCTTGTCTGCCATGTGGCGGCATGTGTGAGGGAAAGATGCCCTCTACCTCCCTGCCCCTTGCTACTTGTGTCAGGCAGGAAAGCTGGCCCTGCCCCTCACTGGCTTTAGCACCCCGGAGACTGCGTCATGCACTTCTCCTGGGCAGTACATTAGAGCTGAACTTGCTAGTGGGGGCACAGGCGAACTGGTCCTGTGGGCGCATGAGCAGGAGAGTTGGCCCTGCCCCTCCCTCATATACCATGCGGTGGTATGGGCGAGGGAAGTAGGAAATAGCCCTCTGTCCCACCTCTTGCCACCTGCAACAGGCAGGAGAGCTGGCCTCAAGAGAACAGAGAAGCTGGCCCTGCCCCTCACCTACTGAAGCAATCTGGAAACAGGGTCCTTCAGCTTATCTGCGCCAACAGTAGAGCTGGCCCTGGAAGTGTGAGTGCGGGTGAGCTGGACACAGAGACATGAGAGCAAGAGGACTGCCCCCCCCCCCCGTTGCTGCCTGCTGAGTTGGGTGAGCTATTTGGGGCAGTGCTGGAGAGCCTCCCCTGGGGGCTGACAACCAACCCAGCTATCACCCAGGTCCAGAACCAGAGCTATGAGTTAGCCCATCCCCCAACATCCACCTCATCTGTGTACTGCTGGAGCATGTGAAGGGGCCAGACCTGCAGATCCAAATCTGAAGGATCTCCATGACACAAGGCAACAATAGGGTATCCCAGAGGAACCCCAATGACGGGCCAGTATTCACAGTGAAGCAGAAAACAGAGGCCTGAACCAGACCATGAACATTTACAAGTAAAGTTGTAGGGACTAAATGGTATACTGTGTGACTCACTGGGCCACGATTTTTCTTGTTGTTTGTGTGTTTGTTTTCAAGGGAGTGGCTTTACTTTTAAATTTTGTTTTATTTTGTGGGCAGAGGGTGGCAGTGAGAGAACAGGGAAATGGTTGTGATTGGGATGTATGATGTGAAATCTACAAAGAATCAATTAAAGAAAGTTTAAAGAAAAAAAGAATAAAAAACATCCCAAGAAAGCCAAGATCAAATGGTAAATATTAAAAATAAGAAAGAACTAATGGGGGGGCAGGGAAGATTATGCCTGCTGAAGTGAGTAGTAACGTGACCTTTGGATGTTAGTTGCCAGACATGGAAGAGTCTCTAATGGAGAAACCACACACACACAGTAAGCTGTTTACAAACTTCCTCTCTCCAGGACCATTTGCACAAGTCCCTAAAGGGTTTTAAAGTTGCCTTTGGCTCTCTTTAATGCCTTGGTGTCATTTGGGATAGAATAGTGATTCGCAAAATCAAAAGCTATCAATATAAGGAACTGCTTGGAACCAAGTGGCAGAATAGGAAAAAACTGAGAGATCATCGCCTGAAATCATTCCCTAGAGGGAGGAGGCCCATCTGTCAGCAGCAGTAACTCCTGAATCTGCTCTAGAATGGAGAAGTCGCATCTGTCAGTAACAGTAGCTCCTGAATCTGCTCTAGAACTCCAGATAGAGGAAGCCCATCTGTCAGCATCAGTAGCTCCTGAATCTGCTCTAGAGCTCCAAATGGGTGGTAATACCAACAAAGTAATTTTCAAAGTTTATTAATTTCCAGTCACAGAAGTCAAATCCAGACCCTGAAGAAAGGTAAATTTGATCTTTTGAGAACACAACATTCAGTAGCACCATTACTGCAGGGAAGGCTTTTCTCCAGTTTCAGCATATTTTGATAGCATAACCGAGTTCTTACATCAGCATAGTTTTGTATCTTGCTATTTAAACTTTAACTTGCTAGTATTTAAAATACTAGCAGTTCACCATGTTGCTAAAGTTTGAGTGGGAGGACACTATTCTACTGAGCAGATATAGTACATTTGTTCAACTCTCTTGTTTTCTTTTGTTTCATCTTTTACCCATGCTCTTGTACATTTGTTAATGTTTTTAAATGTCTTGTATATTTTCAAACTCATCTCCCAGAATCATCTTTTCTTGCAGAACTACAAATACCAGGCCACATAAGACAATTTAAGAATTCTAGAACATAGCTGGGCAATGGTGGCACACACCTTTAATTCCAGCACTCAGGAGGCAGAGGCATGTGGATCTCTGTGAGCTTGAGATCAGCCTGGTCTACAAGAGCTAGTGCCAGGACAGGCACCAAAGCTACAGAGAAACTCTGTCTTGAAAGAACAAAACAAACAAAAAAAATTCTAGAACAAAAGATAAAACTTTTTGCAACTGATTTTAAGTTAACTAGTTTTTATGAAATGTCAAATGCAAATTTAAGTAATTTTAAAAGAGGCAAAGGTTCACACCATAATGATTTTAAAATAAGTTATTATAAGAAACTAAAATTGAAATTTAATTTTATGTAATTCATTAATGATTAATATCATTTAATGCATCTTTCGAGTATAGTTACAGTTGTTTTCTAAGCAGTTTCTTAAATCCAGTTTAGAAAATCCAGTACAACTGATGTCATTTAGCTGTTTTATTTGCATTTTATTTGAATTTTACATAAAATGGTACCTCAGGAACATATATAACATATGATTAAAGTTTAATGCTATAATTTATCAACTTTTTCCTCTCAAAGCAATCAAATCTATGCTTTTTTCCATGTCACTGAAACTGTTATTCACTGGTATTTTTAATACAATTCCAAATTACATTATTTTTATAAAGAAAAATGGTCTTGTTGACATAATTGTACCTTATGATCATTGCCACCAATACTATATGATGAATGCATGACCTTCTTGTGTAACACTCAGCAACTATAACCCACTTTATTCCCAGACTCACTCAATTAATGGACTGAATGGCTGTTATCTATTTTGTTTGCATGGTTGTTTGGTTTCAGTGTTTTGTTTTGTCTTGTTTTGTGACAAGGCTTTGTCAAAGCCCAGGTTGCCTTGAACTCATGATCTTTCTGCTTCCACTTCCCAAGTGCTATGTAACTATATTCACTTTATCATAAAGACATGGAACAATGGCAAGGTAGACAAATACAGAATGACACAGAAGGTACATTTGAATTCAGGAAGAAAGAAGGTATCGTTTGAACTAAGACATGAAGATGAGAAGTTTATCAGACAATACTGGAGGAAGTAAGAACAACACATAGGGAAAATGTAACATTCTAGGACTGTAAGGTGCAGTGTGAATGTAGAAGACAGGTTGAGCCTGGGAGGTTAGTGAGGGGGGAAATCCAGCATGCTAGGAACTGGGAGGTGCAGTGTGAGCATGGAAAACATGGTGAGCTTTGGGGGTTAGTGAGAGACACAAAATAGGACAGGAACATAAGGGTCAATATCACCATGAAATGTAGGCTGATGAATGATGAACAGACTCTAGATTTCCTTCCAAGAATAGTGGGGAATTATCAACAAAGGCTGCCATGAAATACTTTTATAATGTAACTTTGTACTTACACAACAAATAAGTCCAGGAAGAGGATGACGATGTAAGAAGTTACTTAATGGGGCCAGAAGGAACATTAGCGTCAGAATTATTATGAGAGGGAAAGGGCAATAAAGTGATGCATTTCAAGAGAAAGACAGTAAGGCAATAAGGCTTACAGATTAATTGAATATGGAAGAGTTTGTCCTAAAAGCAATTTTGTAAACTTATCTCAGTGATGATAACTCAGTAGGAGCTCATTATTTGTTACAATTAAGAAGAAAAATCAATTTGATCTGTCCTAGATTTGTGAGTAAGGATATTTTAATACACTTATGCACAGAAATTTGGCACTTTGAGGATACAAAAAGTTAAATGGAATCTTAACAAAAAGAGAAGGTCACACATAAAATGCTTTTTCTATTAGGCGATGTTAACCAATTGTTTACTTGTTGCTACCATAGGAAAGGAACATAGACTTGGTGGTAAATCAAAACAACTTTGATATTTAATCTTATCCCAATAAGAATGACCACAATCAAAAAAACAACCAAGAACTCTAGGGGAGAATGAGAGGAAAGGAGACCCTTCACTATTTGCTGATGGGATTGCAATCTGGTCCAGACACTCTGCAAATCAGTGTGGAAAGTCCTCAAAAAGCTAAAGTCAAATCTACTATATGACCCAGCTATACCATTCCTTGTCATACGATCAAAGAATTTGACATCCTACTACTCCACAGATATCAGCTCAGCCATGTTCATTGCTGCTCTATTCACAACAGCTAAAATATGGAAACAACCTAGATGTCCTAACTAAGAAATAATGAAAATATTGTACACATACATGTGATCTGAGGAGAAGTGATGAAAAGAAGCTAAAACTAGTGGGCAGTGGGGTGGAAGATAAATGCAGATGAAGGAAGGGAGGGAAAATAATAAGGATGTCTGAAAAAGACATAAGGAATCATGCTATTATCCAAAAACTACTTAAAATACATGTAAGTCAGTGTACACAATGACATTCATAAATAATTCAAATGAAATTTACCAAACTTGGTGGACAATTCTTCCGACAAGAGTCATAAACTATCTAACAAAGACCCCAACACCAGGCATGAGAGACCTTCTTTCAAGTTGTTGGTCAGGTTTGTCCAAGAGTCCCACAAAACTTTATAATCTATTCCTATTTCCCTTGGTCCCTATTGCTTAAGAAACCATTCACTTCAGACAAAGGAACCAGAGGACCCTGAGCTGGAACTGACTGGAAAGCCTCCTCTCTGGAGACAATCTTTTGTGGTACCAGGTGTTAGGTATGCTTCCAAAAGAGGGACACAACCAGTTGTCCTACCCAGCAATGGTTTCTATATACCATGACCATTATAGCCCTAAAGGTGTAACTGTGGCATGCATGCCTTGGCAGTAACCACCATCTATCAATTGGACTCAAGACTGACTCAAAAAGAGGAAAATCATGTCTAATATTGGAAACCTAATCAGCTACACAAGACTACTGATGTCTTGGGTCTTAGAGGAGAACTTAGAACAGCTACTTTACTGAACTAATATAATCCCTAATAATATTCTGAATATGTGTCCTTATACCAACAGGTATGTTTAGTCCTCACCATCACCAAGGGAACTTCTCTTTACTACAGAGGGAGACCTTTACAGAAAACTATTGCCTATCAAATACAATCATAGAACCCAGACCCAATGGATATATCTACCACATAATTCCTACATCTAACGCTCAGGGATCATTGTGGAAGAGGAGACAGAACGGGAGTAAAAACAAAAGAAACATGGTTTAATATGATATTATATCTCCTAAAAATAAATGTCAGAGAAATTATACCTATAAAGTTTTACTATAACTTAGCTATAACATGGCTGACTAAACACATGAACAAGAACAACACAAAGACACATGCTAGCACAGAAGGGGAAAGCGCACAAGGTCTCTCAGCCCTACACAAAGAACAACAGGCAACTAAGAAAGGCTAAGAGCATGAGAAATAACCTTCTCCAGTGAAAAGCACACAAACTGATTATCCGATATCAGTCAGCCCTAAAATCATATACATACAGGTAACGTTATACAGACTGAGTATGTTATAGTTAGATATCTTAAAATATAATATTATATATATTCATGTATGTATAAACAATTTTTAGACAGAGTCATAAATTTTAAAGAGAGTTGAGTGGGGATGCATAAGAGGTTTTAGAGGTAGAAAGGGGGAAATACTACCACTATATTATAATTTCAAAATATTAATATTATTTAAAATAGGAAATCAATTTCATACCTTGTGACGGTCATCGATCCAACATCAAAGTTTCATGGAGTTGATTCTTTATAGGTCTCTCTCCAGTGCAGACAGCCGTCTTCTCCTCATCTTCACAATGCCATCCCTCTGTGTTTCTAAGCTCCCTCTTATAAGGACACTAGCCGTGTTATATCAGAACCCAACCTGATGACCTAACTTCCCTTAGCTGCTTTATTAAAGGTGTTTTCTTTAAACTTAGACTTGCCAGGATTGGGGTGTCAGCATAAGAATGGAGTGCAGAAGACCTGAAATGACTCAACCAGCGAAATGCTTCCGCACAGGCCTGAGTACCCGAGATCAGTCCCTGGATCCTACAGAGTTAAGAGTCATTCTCTGACTTCCAAATCCATGACTTGACACAGGTATGCCAGTGGGTGCGTGTACACATGTGAGCATGCACACACACATACACAGACACACACACATTGACACACTAAATAAAAGCAAATGAGCCTGATCTTAAATGAAACTTCATTCTGGAGCCTAAGATCAAGAAATCCAATGCCAGTAATGTTTAACATTTTTTTAAAATTGTTTAATTGTTTTTATTGAACTATATATTTTCCTCCATTCCCCTCCCTTCTTTCCCCCCTCACCTATCCTATCCCCATGCTTCCAGGTCACTCAGGAGATCTTCTCTTTTTCTACTTCCCATGTAGATTAGATGCATGTATGTCTCTCTTAGGGTCCTCTTTGTTGTCTAGGTTCTCTGAATTGTAGGCTGGTTTTTTTGTTGATGTTGTTTTTTTTTTGTTTTTGTTGTTGTTTTTTGGGTTTTTTTTTTTTGCTTTATGTCTAAAAGTCACTTAAAAGTGACTACATATGATATTTGTCTTTCTGGGTCTGGGTTACATCACTCAATATGATGTTTTCTAGATCTATCCATTTAGCAGCAAATTTCAAGATGTCATTTTTTCCCACTGTGTAGTACTCCATTTTATAGATGTATCACATCTTCTTTATCCATTCTTCAGTCAAGGGGCATTTAGGTTATTTTCAGGTTCTGGCTATGACAAACAATGCTGCTATGAACATAGTTGAGCATATGTCCTTGTGGCACAATTGAACATCCTTTGGGTATATATTAAAAAAAATGGTATTACTGGGTCTTGAGGAAGGTTGTTTCTTAATTTTCTGAGAAATTGTCATACTAATTTCCAAAGTGCCTGTACCAGTTTGCACTCCCACCAGAAATGGAGGAATATTCCCTTTGCCTCACATTTTCTCCACCATAATTTGTCATCAGTGTTTTTTATCTTGGCCATTCTTACAGGTATAAGATAGAGTCTCAGACTTGTTTTGATTTGCATTTCTCTGATGAGTAAGGATGTTGAACATTTCCTTAAGTGTCTTTTAGCCATTTTAGATTTATCTACTAAGAGTTCTCTGTTTAGGTCTGTACCCCATTTCTTTATTGGATTATTTGTTCTTTGATGATCAATTTCTTGAGTTCTTTGTATAATTTTGGAGATAGCCCTCTGTCTGATGTGGGGTTAGTGAAGATATGTTCCCATTCTGTAGGTTTCCATTTTGTCTTGTTGACTGTGTTCTTTGCTTTACAAATGCTTCTCAGTTTCAGGAGGTCCCATTTATTAATTGTTTCTCTCAGTGTCTGTGCTACTGCGGTTGTATTTAGGAAGTGGTCTCCTGTGCCAATGCATTCAAGTGTACTTTCCACTTTCTCTTCAATGAGATTTAGTGTGGTTGGTTTTATGTTGATTTCTTTAATCCACTTGGACTTGAGTTTTGTGCATGGTGATAGATATGGATATATTTTCATTCTTCTATGTGTTGATATCCAGTTATGCCAGCACCATTTGTTCAGTATGCTTTCTTTTATCCATTTTATATTTTTTGCTTCTTTGTAAAAAATTATGTGTAAGTAGGTGTGTCGATTGATATCCAGGTCTTCAATTCAGTTCCATTGGTCCTCCTGTCTGTTTTTATGCCAATACCAGGCTGTTTTCAGTACTGTAGCACATTTTCTATTTTAATAGACTGGAATACCTACTCATTTTGTAACACCTGATTCTGTGTTACCCCCTCCATACAGTTCGCGTGCCACTGTACGGTACGCGAGTCGGGTAAGGGCCTGGAGATTGAAAGAACACACAAGAGACCTGGGTCATTCGAAAGGAGATCAGCTGAATGCTGTTTATTTAACCTTGGAGAAATCCTTATATACCTCACTGCTGCACAAGGATTTCCGCCCAGGCAGGTAGGAAATTACCACACCAAAGATGGAGTCAACAATGCCCTACAACTAATCACCAGGCAGGGCAGAGGGAGCCAGGAACAAACAGAATGTTTTAGCTGGCTGACCAGAAACTGTCCTCAAGATGAACCCCAAGAACAAGGGTAGACCCGGGCCCTACACATTTAACTTGACTGTGCTTGTATTCATGCATGTGTGCTTATGTGTGTGCCTGTGTGCTTACATGTGTTTATGCAGGCATGTGTATTTGTTTGTGGACATGTGTGTGGAAGACAGGGGGTCAGCATGGGTTGTATTCTTCAAGCAGTACTCACCTTATTTTTTGAGATAAGAATTCACAAACTGGCTATACTGGGTACCTCAGAAATTTTCCTGCTATACTTCACTAGCACTGTGATTACAGTGTGCCATCATATCCAAATTTTCTCATATGGTTGCCCAGTATCAAACCCATGCTTGAATCCCAAGCATTTTACTGACTGAGCCACTATCTCCCCTAGCCACTACTTACCAAATTTTTATTGCTGATTTTTAAATTCCTGTGTTCTAAAAAATTGTAGGAGATCATAGTTTCTTGGGACTATTTTTTATTTATCTTAAAAAATATTAAACTATCTTTCTGGGCATTTGATAAGAATAGCATTCACAAATAGGTGATATGACATTCAAAGCATGACTTAATAATGTTTATCTCGGCATTATGGGAGAGCAAAAACTTCAGGTCCCAAGTCCCTCCTCCCTCATTTCCTCTCTTTGGTCTTGACTTTAACTACTATTTTGTTCCAACCCTCCCTATATAAGAACATTCTTCAGAACAGTAGATGTTTGTTTCATTTTCTCTGGCATGTGTGTGGGTGAGTGAACATTCAGTATGAATTAAATAAATAATGCTACAAAGTATTATTGCAGTTCTGAAAGTCAGTGATTATCCAGTTACTAGGCTATAATATAGCAATAGTAAAAATTAAACAAAAGTAAAAATACCTAAGTAAAGAAAAGAAAGCAGAGGCACATTTAATTGTGCTTCTACTCTGAGTTAAATTATTAGTATGCTTTAATCTAATGAATTATTAAAACATTTTGGGAAATTTAGCTCAGGGAATTTAAATGATTATCCAGTGTAGTAGAACCAGCCAAAATCAGAGTTAGAATCGTAAAACAAGTATTTCACCCAAGTCGTGTTGATATCCCCATGACATGTTCTAGAGGTCAGGGTCGTCAGCTCTGCCACCCAAATGACTCAGAACAATAAAAAAAAAAAAGTTGAGGAATTCCTGTGTGCCTGGACAAAACAACTCAATCTATAAACCACTTTGATTCCATATAAGGTAGAAAATGGATTCCAAAAGAATAAGGTCGTAAAGCCAAGTTTGCAAAGAAGACAAGTGAAAAATGACTATAAATAAATTCTTTATGATTTGCTCTCACAGGTTAAAACAATCAATATTGCTTAACCTAAAATAATCTGAGATATTTAAAGTGTAATGTTCAACAATGAGAAACCTGAGTTTATCCTATCCTTGCACAGGCTGGCACTTCTCAGAAGCAGGAAGTAAACAGTATGGCCAAGTGACCCACATAACTGTGTGTAGTTGCAGCTATGTATGATAAAGTTCTCTGGTCTCTACCTCCAGGATCTTCACAAAATCTCCTCCTATTCTTAACAGGGAACAAGGGTCTGTTCTGTCTAACATCACTCAAGTTTCAGAAACCAGTGGTGTCACAGAGCAAGAGAAAAGTTTGCATCCCACTGAGGGCAATGCTGTACAAATAACATCCAGCATCTTTAGACGACCAATAGTGGAGAGCGGGGGAGAGTTCTTCCATCTGCAAAGCAAGGCATCATCACCTAAAGACAACAGCATCTGTAGACACACTTGCTTAGCAAATGAATCACGAGGACTTCCTGACAGCTTCTTAGGGCTAGAAATAGCCCCTGCTTAGCCAGCTAACCTAAAAAATAGTGACAAACATGAAAACCAGAGGAACTGCAGAGCTCACCCTGCCCCTCATCTCTGAAAAATAGTAGACTTTTAGCACTTTTGGATAACTGGATGTTTTAAAGCTGATGATGAAGCAAATGTGTTCACTTTCTTCCTTTCTGATATGTTTTCAGATTTGTGAATGCCTACCTTTCCTGTCAGTCACATGTTTAACTCTTTGATTGGTATTAAATTTAAAATGTGAACTACTTGTAAAAGCTGTAATATGGGACACATGCAATGGTCCCAGCTTTACCAATAATCAAGAAGAATAGGCATGACGGACACAGGAATGTGTCAGTACCTATAACAGCAACAGTGTCCAGACCCTCTGTAATACTGAGTAATGTTGATTTCCAGGCGGACTAGGAGGTCTTAAATATAGTTGCATTATTTCTATGAATATATTCTAGGAGTTTCCATGGCTACCATCTTAATTTTATTGTGCTATTTTCCTATGGTACTGTATTGGTCAAGACAACAAATTAATGGCATCATGTTAATAATATAATAGTTGTAAGGATAGACAAACTTGTTACATCCTATTTCCCTTATTTATATTAATATACACTTTAAGAGAAAATGATTCCACAATAAATTATCTATAGAAATATTCTGAGTGTTTTTTTCTTTGCTTTTGTTTACTTTTGACCTACACATTAAAACAAAAAGACACCAGGTGACTATTCTAACAAGATTATTATTAGATCATTCTAACTATTCTAATTCCACCATGCTTTGGTTTCTTGTAAGTATTTTTTAACAGTGATGAAAAGTCTCATCAACACAGAAAGTTGGTCCAGAGACGTAGCCATTGTTGATGATCCTGATGATGGAGTTCAACAGACATTTGGCACGCATTCTAGGGATGCCCTGGAGTTCTGTAAGGAGAGCATTAATGGGGTGGGGTGGATGCTGGTGAGTCCTCAGAAAACGAGAATTGTTATGGGAAATCTGACCGCAAGGACTGTGCTCAGAAGATTTGGGGTATAAATGAGGACTCTTATAGTAGCTGTAACATAGGACATGAATCTTTCATTGCAGTAAAACTTCAACTATATTTTTCATAAGATACTGCATGAGCAGATGTTATCTGGGCTATAGTGATCAAGACTATATGGCGCTCATTTCATTCAATCACACCCTGGGTACCAGACATAGGGCAGTAGAGTATGTCTGCCTGGCTGACTTTCAGTCTTGTTTTGACATGATCCTTCTTTGTATTCTTTCTCTTTCTTTACAACAGCAACATCTGCCCTGCCCATCATATACCGGAATTACGTAACTTTACTTTTGATTTTACAGGAACTTACAACTGAGGAGAGAAATTTATCTTTTGAGCAATGTCAGAACCATTTAAACCTTAGGAGCACGTAGAGATGGAGTAAATGCATTTGGCATTGTGAAGTGGCCATAAGCCTTTAGGGGGTGGAAACAGAATATTATGATCTGTCTCCAAAAAGGCTCATGTGTTCAACCAGTCAATCCTGCCATTGGGAGATATTGAATGATGGGAGCTTTGCTCGTTTATGGATTCTAAATTTTCGGATGTTAGTGGGGAGTGAAAGTGGGTCGCGTGACCTAGCTGCAGGAAGTACATCATTGGGAACATACCCTATAAAGATATATCTGAGGTCTGGTTCCTCTCTAGTGTCTTTGCTTTCCATCCCAGTGGAGCTGAACTCCACCACATGATTGTAGCCTGAATAATAAAAACCCAGAGAAAGAAATTGGGGTCCAACCTGAAAACCAGAAAAGCAAGGCGACCAAGCCACTAGAGAAGTCTTATCTCTACCAAGGCTGGGTGACCACAAACCAAGCAGACTAAGCCTCTCTCTCCTCTCATTCTATATTTCCTCTAGTGTCAGGATTAAGGCTGTATGACTCCCTATGCCTTGGATGAAAAGTGTGAGCCACCATTACCTGAATTTGTTTCTATACTGACCTTGTTGTAGCCCAGAGTAGCATTGAACTCACAGAGATCCATCTACTTCTGTTTCCTAAATCCTGGGATTAAAGGTGTGTTCCACCACTGCCTGACCTATGGTAGCTTTAGCTTTGTCTGTGGTCTTCAGATAAAATTTATTTATCAAAATACAAATAATGTACCACTACATGTGATCTTATCCTGATGGTATTCTGCTCCACTACAGGTCTGCATGAATGAACCACAATCTGCTCCCACCAAGAGTATGAGCAAAGCAGCTCTTCCTCCATTTAAGTCCCTTTAACTCTTTCAGGTGTTCCTTGTAATGGAGGGATGAGGAAAAAGAAAAGGAAAAAAAGGATAAAAATCCCTGTTTCCATAGATTCTGGTTGCAATAAAGTTAATAAAGACACTTTAAATGCCTTGTAAGCCATGGCATCAGAAACATTCAGACACATGACTTACTATTAAAAACTATGTAAAAGAGAAGCCTTTCTAGAACAAGAGCCTACAAAATACAGCCCATAAGCCAAATCTACTCAGCACCTGTTTCTATATGGCCAATAACCTAAAATCAGAGAGTACTTTTTGTATTTTCAAATAGTTGTGCAAAAATAAAAAAAGAACAATAAATCATAAAACATGAAAACTGTCTTGTTGCAGGAGCACATTCCGCTCCTTCAGCCAATAGCCGCTGAAATACCAGCCCACTGGGGCATGGTCTATTTCTCTTTAAAAAAGAGCTGCAAGCCTCAGCTCACTGTCTTGGTTCTAGCACTTGGTTCCGGCTCTTGTTCCAGCAACTAGACTCCTTTCCTGACTGTTGGTGTTTTGTAAGTTTTACCCCTAAAATAAATACCCCTTTAAATCCAAACTGGTGTGGGATTGTTTCACGCATGACTGTCTGAAAGTAAAATTTCAGAGCTCACCAAGCTGTATTAGAACACAACTGTGCTCATCCTGTCAGTCTCTCTAGATTTCTTGTGTGGAATATAGCAGCATAGAGTTTTCTATGACTGTGTACTTCAGGGAGCCTGAAATATTTACTACCTGTCCATTAAAGAAAAATATGCATCACTCCGAGTCTAGAGGACCCAGCTTTATCATTTTCTTATTTATAAAGGAAGAGCTGGTAGAGCGAGGAGGACTGAGTCTTGAAAAAAGAATAAGCAAAGTAAACTACCTGGAAGTTACTCCCATGCAGTGTGTATGCCAATGTGGCCATGAACCAGCTTATGAGGAAAGTTAGGAGGATGTGTGAAAAAAGAGGGGCAGGGCTTAAATCATAAAGGCCCTTGGCCTGAGACAGACAAGGAGGAAAGAGGCCCTCTCCTCTGCCTGGCTACAGTTCTATCTTCCAAAGACTAAGTAAGGCTTTTTAAAGAAAAGATTAAGTTACTCAAAAGGAAAGTGGTTTCTTTAGTTTCGTTCTTCTAAAACTGTCTTAGTAATAGCACGTAGGATGAATGAGAGATTGGTAGGAAGAGGGTATGGAAAAGTAGAAGGAGCCTGAACACAAAGATCTAGAAAAGGAACCTTTAGTCATTCTCTCTGATAAGAAAGAGAGTCAGGTAGATAGAGGCCAAGTTGATGTCTGAGTAACCAGAAACATGCAAAAAGGACACATTTAACTTGTGCTGATTAAATAAATGCACAAAGGGATAAAGAAAGAAGGGAAATAAGAAGGGAAAGGGCAAGGCAAAGCTAATGGGTCTCAGCCACCGAGCAAATGAAGGAAATAGAGAGCAAACACAGCTGCGGAACTGAGGTGAGGAAGCCAAGCTAATTTCAGTTTTGCTTTACTGACTGGACTTCTTTCTGGTGATGCAATGGATCAAATATCCAATGTCTCTCATAGGCTCACAACTTAGATGTATTTAAATGCTCAGTCGCCAAGTGGTGTCCCTGTTTTTGGAGACAGGATCCAGTTTTCAGAAGAAGATCATTAGGGTTGAAAACTTTTGGCAGTTGTGCCCACGTCCTGGTTCCAGATTCATCTCTGCTTCCTGATCTTCCAGAATATGAACAGTTGTCTGCTGCCATGAATTTCATCCCCATAAAATTTTGTCCAATGGCATGGAGTCAAGTAACCATGAACTAAACCCCTGAAGCTAAGGGCTTACACAAACCTTTTCCCCGTGGTGTTTGTTTTCAGATATTGTAATTATAGAGGGACAGAAGTAAACAGGATTGAAAACAGGGCATGTGCAAGGAAATGTCAAATGACAGGATATTAAATATTATTTCTGGATCAAGGTCAGTATAGAGAGAGAAATAAGAACCCATCCTTCCAGAGGTAAGTCTGAATCTTCAAGAATAAGTTGTAAAGAAGGAAACTGTCATTGTCGATGTTTGCAAAGTAGTGTAAAAGCTAATTTAGAAACAACATTTCATAGCTTCTGTCAATGAGAGAAAGAGAGAGAGAGGAGAGGAGAGGAGAGGAGAGGAGAGAAGAGAAGAGAAGAGAAGAGAAGAGAAGAGAAGAGAAGAGAAGAGAAGAGAAGAGAAGAGAAAGAAAAAATGGACAGAAGGAAGAGGGGAGGAGAAATGAGAGGAAGGAAAGGGAGAAGAGAGGGAGAGGGAGGAAGGGAGAAGGAGGAAGGGAGGGAAGACAGAACAATCAGGACATGATTTAGAGAGTTACAAATAGTTTGTTGCTTCCAGAAATGCATGGAATAAACTATATACACCAGAAACACTGCTTTCATTTTTCCCTTTTTGTCACCCAAATTATATTTTAAGTAGAGTTTAGGAAACATTTTTTAAAGGAACCTTGGAATACTTCCCTGATTGATCACATTTATTTCCAGAATGTATCATGTTAAATTGTGTTTTAACAGCCGAGTAACTCTAAGAGCACAGAGAGGTGAAATAAATCGTGACATTTAACTCCAGCAAACCTTGTAGACACAGATATATACATACAAAAAAAACCCACAGGCAACCTTATATTTCCCCCCAAAATTTAGACTTTATAGTAACTCCTTGTGTCTTACAATCATCAATACCAGAATAATGGTAAGCAAAGAATATGCGGAGATGAAAACTATCTCCACCAGGGATTATAGTCACTAAGAATTCAGCATCTGCACCTGCTGCAAGACAATACTTGGCTTGCAAAGGAAAATAAGTTTTTAGAACAAAGCTAAATATATTTACACAGTTGGATAATTACTGGAATGAGTCACGAAGAAATTGAAGCTTAAATATCTGCTTGTCAAGGCATCCTAAATCCAGAATATCAAGACACTATAAGATTCAAGGATTTAAAATAGCACCAAAAAAAAAAAAAAACCAGTAGAAAAGATACTATGGATCAGATTACAAAAGAAGGAGAGTGGCCCACCTGGCCGGTTCGTCCATTCGTGCTACCCACCTCCGCATCTTATACCACCTTCTATTTCAGATAGGATTAGAGACTGCCTAGATTATTCACTTTGATAGTCTCGTTGCCAGTCACTGAGGCCAGCAATGGCCTCGGATGATTTGTCTACCTCCTTATCTGCTGGGCAATATTATCCATACTTTCCCCTAACAGCAGGACCCTTCTACCTCCACCATGGAACCCAGGGCCTTCCCTCGTGTCAGGAGGATGTCTGAACACTCAAAGCTGACATTGAAAGCCTCCCAAAAGAAGGGACCCACCCTGCCATGTTAGAAATGATGAATTAAATCCCAGAGAAAAACTAGCAAGGACTTTCTTTCAATAATTTTATCTCTTATTATGGTTCCTCTATGCTTCTATTTTGTGCATGAACTGAAATCCTCCCCACTGACTATGGGAGGAGTGAGTCAAAGAAATATGCAAACGTCATGCCTGTTTCTCATGTCTTCTGAGACCCTGATCGGCAACTCAGTTCACATAATAGTGAGCAGAGGCATAACGAATTTTATTCCACTCCAGCACACTTGTATATAAAAATTACAGACTGAAAACAAAAAAAAATCCTATGTGCATACACTTATACACACAGTGTGTGCATGTACTCACAAAATCCAAACATCAGTGAGTCAGAACATATCCATTATGGGAGAGCCTGCGTTTATATGAATTATATCCAGCCATGCAACTTATTTGGTTTTGTCCTCATCAATTTAGCGACACTCACCCAACACCAATGTATGCTTGCCATCAATAGAGAGAAGTAGCATTGTCACATGAGTCTGCAACCAAGGAACAGAATAATTCACTACCTTCCAAAAAATAACCTTTAGTAAAATCCTTAACAATGCCTTGGTGGGTAAGTGTGGAATGCAAAACCAACAACAGACTTGTTTTCTGCCCTTGTTTCACTTCTTAGGCAGCTCCTCACACAGTCAGGTTCCAATTCACAAATAATCTTTAGGTATTCTGTGTCTTCCAAGATAATTTTCCTTTTTCTTTCTGCATGTAATTGCCTCTCTGAGTCAATTGACAAACTCTTAAGTCATCTTCGAGGTCTAACTCAGCAGGGACTAGTGGCACATACACAGCCGGTCAGGACAAGATAAAACAAACATACAAATGATCTCTTCCAGATGGGGATAGTGAAACACATCTATAATCTTAGCCCCTAGGAAGCTGAGACAGGAGGATCATCAGTTGGAGGTCAGTTTGACTTAATAGAAAGTTGTAGGCCAGCCTGGACTACATAACAAGGCTCGGACTCTATTTAAAAAAATCTGCTTCTCTGTCTTCTCTGTGTCCTTACTTTCTATCTTATGTCTTCTTCCTGTGCTCTCATCTGACTTGGGGACCTCGGGATGCCTCTATTCGCTGCTCGACGGCCTCCCCATGTTAGCTGCATGTATTGCTGCATGGATAAGGGAATCAGCATAAGAACCTTTACATTTCTTCAAGAGCCTTCAGGTTGAGTCCATACTTGAGATTTTATTCAAATGCCTTGGTATTATTAACTCAATCATTCTCTATAAAGTCAGGTAAAGCTTAAAGCATTACACTTGTCCAGTCAAAGAAACAGTCATTTGGGGTGAGTGAGAGCATAGAATTGTCATGTTCACAGCCTGAAACCACAAAAGAGGTGATGGAATCAGAAGGAAATGACTAAGTAGCTCAGCAGCCAGCTACTGTCTGTCATCACAGATACCAACAATGGCCCTGATTGGCATCAAGTGTGCTTAGAAGCTAAGCGTGATCTTGGTCCCTTGCCTGATCTCCTTTGGGTCATAGAACTGGACTGTCTGGCCCTTGAGAGCTGTGAGTGATCTGTCGTTGTTCATCATGGCATCGGTCCTCTATGGACTGTGAGTTTTCCCCCTGCACATCAGCATCATCTTCTAGAAAACATCTATTGCCAGTATTGCTACAGAGGAGTACGGAAACCACATAGTGTGATAAAAGAACACCTTCCTTTAAATGTTCTTGTGTTACATTATCTGATTAATTCTCAACAGATTGCAACAAGAATAAAAGGTAAGAATAAAGGAAGAAGTTAAAAATGAATGATACTTCTGAGAGCAAAGAATTTTGAAGTCCAAACTACGTGTTAGTGGACTTCATATTCACAGTTTAATACTGTAACTGAATGGAAATTACTGGAGATAGAGGAAGACAGTGACAGATGGTTCATTAAAGACACCTCAGTAATCCAATCAGTCTGCACTTGTCTACACACCACTAGGTGCAGAAAATAAATCAACAGAAATTCTCCAAGTTCCTGTTATTTGCAATCTATAAGTAGTTCCCTAACTGTAATACAAAGTAAAAGAACAGAAATGACCTATTAATACATAAGAATCCAATCTCTCAATCTTATACACACAAAAAATATAGTTACTATTTTCTATAATTAAGCTTATTTTTTTTTCAAAATGGACATCTGTTTCCAAACCAAGAAAAATGGTCATGTTTCCATTATTTTGAT
This sequence comes from Microtus ochrogaster, assembly GCF_000317375.1. NCBI lineage: Eukaryota > Metazoa > Chordata > Mammalia > Rodentia > Cricetidae > Microtus > Microtus ochrogaster. The sequence goes on from NC_022021.1 coordinate 14,224,670, forward strand.
AAGTGCCTGAAGTAATTAACTCACAAAAGAGAAAGATTGTTGTGGCTTGTGTCTCATGGGATTTTTTTTTTCCAGACACACTGCTTATTTAAAGCAGTTTTGCAGTTTTGAGGTGGTGTCTGTTCCAACAACGACAGCAGAGAAATTAATGAGGGTCTCCAAAGCCCCGAAACTCTGTCTCCCTGCTCCTTTGTTCATGCTTTCTCCCAAACGGAACATTTCATTTCCCTCCAAAAGCCTTTGACCTAGACGTCCACTAAATAAGCCTTCTTGTGCAAAGGATTTAAAGCTGCGAGCTTGTGTTTGAAAACATGATTGAAATTCTCTGTTTCCAACGTTACATAACAGTGACAATGACTTATTATTTTCCTCTTCTATTGTTTGTTTATTGGTTTATTTTTCTATTATTGCAAATAGATTTTTTTCCCTCACACAATATACATATACTCTAATTTCAGTTTCTCCTCTCTATTCCTTTCAATTCCTCCCCACCTTGCCTTACACCTGGATCTATTCCCTTTATGTCTCTTATTAGAAAAGAAATAGGCTTCTAAGGGATAAACTAATATATAATAGAATAATATAAAGTGAAAATTACCACATTCAGAATAAGATAGGACAAGCAAACTGAGGGAAAAGAGCACAAGAATAGGCACCAAAAAGGAGACCCACTCATTCACACACTCAGAAATCACACTAAATCACTAGCCTGTAAGCTATAATGCATAATAGAGAACCTAGAGGGGAAAAATAGAAAAAACATGTGTGTGAAAAAATAAAAAAATAAATCAAATTTTCAAAAGGGAGTAACCTGACATGACATTGTAAGACAGGGAACCTCCAGAAATGCTTCAGAGTTCATTTCTGTTGGCCATCTACTAATGGGCATACAGCCCACCCTTCAGAGCAGTTTGTTTCCTGAATAAGACTCCCTTGGAGAAAACTAAATTTTCATTTGCAAGTGGTTATCAGTCGGAGATTGCTTTTGGTTCAGGATGGGTCATGTGTCCACTTGTCCTTTTAGCTCTAGGAACCCAACTGTGCAGGCCCTGTTTAAGCTGCCTGAATCTCTCTGAGTTTATAAGTGCATTCATTCTGTTGATTTCGGGGGGCCTTAATTTCTTGGTGGCTTCTACCCCCTCTGGCCTTACACTCTTTCTATCTCCTCTTCCACAGGGTTCCCTGATCCCTGAGGGGAGAACTTTGATAGAGACATCCCATTTTGGGTTGAGTGTTCCAAGATCTCTCACTCTGCTCCTAACGCTGGCTGTGTGAATCTGTATTTGCTCTCATCTGCTCATCTGCTCCAGGAGGAGACTGGTGAAAGCTGTGGCTCACAGCTTTTAATGTTTTAGCCCAAGCCCTATTGCCTTGGCGGTATGGCAAGTCAGCTTAAAAAGTTTTAAAGATTCAGAGAAAGCAGAGCTGTTAAAAAAAAAAAAAAAAAGTAGGTAAGAGAGCGAGACTCAAACTCTAAGATGCTCTAAAATCAACCAGAATAAACTGGGCTTCCTAAGAGTTTTCACTTTTTCTTACAATGGGAATATTGTTTAAAGGATAAAATGATGAAATATAAATAATAGGAAAATGGAGTAAGATTAGAGAAAAGAAAGAGATAAGCAAAGTCTAGTTTCTAAAAAAGGGAAATTAAATTACTAGGTAGACTGATCTGTTGTTCTGCTGTAATAAGATTATATGCTCACACTCTTGCCCTGACCAGTGGAGGAGAGAACCATCTCGATTTATTTGACCCTTACTGACTTGACCATCTACCTTTGTTTGATCAACGAGTATTTCTGGATGTTACTCAAGCAAACATATGAAATGTACTTGTGTGGTTGCTGCAGATCTCTGAGATCTTGGAAACTACGGTGGTAAGAAATGTCCCATTTATGTCTGTCTTAGACTCTGGAATGAACCTGTGGTGTAGGTCTGACCCGACATGCAGCCTGCAGCTCAGAGAACACACTTCAGTCTCACCCACCTGAGACTCACCTAGAGGAAGATGTTTTACAGGTACCCTAGATTCCAAAACGTGAGGTGTTCGTGTTGTCATTGAATGACCTTCTCTTCACACTGCTCCCTCTCTGCCGTTTGCAATACTTATGAGAGTCTTTGGATGCTATCTTAAAAGTTATGAGTGGGCTAGTCGGTTAGTTCAGTGAGATTCCTGAGTTCAATCCCTGAATCAGAACTTGGGGCACCTGCTGATCTTGCAATAGACCATGTTCAGTTCCCATCGCCCACATAGTAGCTTGCTACTGTCTGTAACTCCAGTTGGCTAGCATGTGACACCCTCCTCTGGCTTCAGCGAACACTAAGCATGCACATAGTACACATACCTATGTTCAGGCAAGATTCATACCCATAAAGTAGAAATAAATTAATTAATTAAAATTATGAGTAGTTCCACAACTATAATTCATCTACTCATTGTGTTCATTTTGATGCCTGAACTTTTGGTATTTGGGCTAACATTTTTACCTGGTTTCAGTTGTACTGTGGGGAGTTAGTATGGGGACTCTCTCATTTTTATCTGAGAAAGAAGCGGAAGTGTCACACTTGTTTGAGATCAGAAAACCAATAGTGGTGGTTGCCATACTTGGAGTGAAAGAGAGAGGAGCCCGTATGTTTAGTGGTCTCTTGAGGATGGCCAGCAGCAGAGACAGCAGTGTGATGAGGAGGCCACCTGCTCCTGAGCATATGGGACATCGAACACAGGAAAACTCTCAAAAGTAAATAAGTCTAACTTCTAGTGATGAGGATGATAAAAAAAAAAAAAGAAATTAAGCTAAGACAATTTGGAAATTTTGGAAAAGCGTGGTTGTGTTTTATAGGTACTCTGTGCTAAATTTGGGGCGTTTGGATTGCATTCACATTTATCTAGTTAAGGAAAATGTTTGTGTTTGTTGTAAGGTTAACTGCATCTCATAAGAAAATTAAAATCGCAGTCGAAAATGTAAGTAACCAAAGATGTTTTGTACTTGAGAAAGACCTCTATCTTTGTAAATACAGCTAGGTTATATGATACATCATTTAAGTGGACCTGTGGGAAGGATGCTAATGATCAGCAATCTTGTAGGACTGTTTGTAAAGTTACCTAAAATAGAATGCTCTTCTTAATGCCAGGAACATATTAATGAGGTGGAGGCAATCATATTTTTGGCTTAAGAAAGATGCATTGGCTTCTCTTTGAGGACTACTCTCTTAAAATGAGAGCATTAATGTCTGGACAAAAATGTATGCTTTAAAAATATAATGACATTTCTTGATTAAATATTTATAACAGCTTAAAACCATTTCTCCAGCCAAGTTAATTTAAGAATCAGAGGGGAGAAAAACAAGCTTTGTCTTTGTCCAAAAAGAAGATGTGCCTGGCATGCTTGAATGAAGCCTTAGCTTTAATTTAGTTTTAATCTTTAATGAAAAAAAATTAGCTTTAGTTTTCATTAACCAGTTAATTAATTCTTTAATAAAATTTTAAATATTTAAAAACATTTTAAATGCTTTAAACAAACATCCTGGTGTTTTATTTATTTACTTCTAAACATTCACAATCCAGAAACTAAATTAGACTGATGTCATTCATGTGTTCACTTAACATTACTTGGATACTTACCTGTATAAGAATCAAGTTGAGACAGTTCAAGGAAAAGTGTCCCTTCCCGTGAAGTCATGGGAGTAAGAACACATACAGGGTGCCTAAAGCATTACTCTCTTCTTTAGTTTTCCGGTATAAATATTGCATATTCAACTGGCTCGCCCATGTCTTAAATTTAAAAACCATTTGTTAGTATATTAAATAAAAATAAAAACCTAATCATCATTGAATAATCAATCTAGTTCTTTTTGCTTTTGTTGTCCACATTGGAGTGTTGGGATTAAAGGATGTGATTTTATACCATTTATTAAATGTTCCAGGCTCTCTGCTTCTGAAATGTAGCACTATCTTATGTGTAAGAACAAATGGAAATTTTCTGTCTCATAAAGCAAAGCAGCTAGTGGTAATGAACATTTAATACCTTATGTTCCTTATGTATTTTCTTTTGAGAATCAGATTTTTTGCTTTTAATGACAAGCACAATCTAGAGATTATTCGTGCTCATATTTACTGAATTATAAAATATTTGAAAATGTCCTTAATTATCACTGGATAGTTATAGGGCTTAGTTAAAATTATAAATGGCAGGAATAGAGCACATAGCTCATCGAGAGTGCCAACATCCTTCTGTTTAGAAGGGGAAATAAGCAACCTATGAACACTACTAAAGATAAAATAACTTGTTATTTGACATCTATTATTTGGCTGTCTACATTGCACATAAATTAAATATTCTTCCTAATTCAAGGTTTATTAAAATATTTTTCCTAATTCAAGGTTTATTAAAAATATTCTGTTTCCACCTTGTGAAAGGACTGAAACTTGAGAGGACTCGTAAAGCACTTCAGTGTATAACAGCAGCGTGTTAAGGTGGAAGCTTTTCTATTATTAATGAAAAGGAGAGCCGGCAGAAGATATAAGTAGTCAAGAGCAACAGCAAAGTCATGAATTAAATAGTGTCTTAGAAGCACGAGATTTCCTTCATCTGCAGCACATAACACCTGCCTGCTGAAGTTTACTCAGAGGGGAGTGATGAGGTAATACTTTTACTACAGAGTAACATAACCACTCACTGCATAGAAAAAAGATTTCCATGCCATGAACACTAGAGTAAGTAACATCAAACAGCCATTGTCATTATTTCAATAGCTCATACACCAAGTAAGCTTTATGCTTTCCATGGCTCCACACATATAGGATTTATTGTAAACAGTGTATACAGTGTATATTTTCCTTAGATCAAAACCAAAATCAAATGTGCAGGTTTTTCTGTCTGAATGTGCTATGCCAAGGTTCAACAACTTTGGCACCATTATAAAAAATATAAATACTGAAAAAAGAAGTCTCAGAGTCTGGAAGCAGTTAATTCAAACATATTGGGCACAACTCAAAACTCCAATAACCAATAAGATGTACAAGTTGGACCCAATCTTTGTCATGTTGTCAATATTATTTGAAAAGCTCATGGTGATGGCAAAGGGTTTCTTTCTACTATTTTTTAAACAACTCTATTTAATGAGGTTCATTTTTTATAATACTTTGGTCTATATTTCAGCTCCTTAGCTTATTATTACATCTGATCCCTCAGCATTTAACTTGCAGAGAATCTCTTACTTACTTGGCTCTCATAAAAGTTTATAAATGAAAAAAATAAGTACATTCGTCCAGAATATTCTTATCTATGATAAAGAAAATAAACACATTACCAACCATTTGATAAATGAGTCTCCTGAGCCAGTAAGTAACCCAGAGCAATGAAGTTTGATTTATTTTATTCCCTTGAAATCTTTGAAGAATTTTGTAGTTGAGCTAATCTGTATGGACAGAATTACTTAAGTGGACATTATCATCTTCAGATAATAACAACAAATAGAATTTCTTTGAAAATAGTTTAAAAAATAAAGGAAATTGTACAATCTTAAGACAGGATTGACCAATGTTCAGGTAAAAAAAATGAAAAAAAAGAAGTAAATACAGGTCTAGAGATTCAGCTCAGTAGATAACAGCATTTGCTATTCAAGCATTAGGAACTGGATTTAGATTCCAGCACTCACATGAAAAACCATATACACGTGTGTCTGTATCTCTAATGCTGTGGGGAGAAAGGAGGACCACTGGGGGTTGCTAGAACCAGCTTAGCCCCCGGTTCAGCAAGAGACCTGTCTAGAAGGAAGAAGTAGAGAGTTATAGAGTAGGATACTTGACTACTTATATCTTCAGGTCTCCGGATGTGCATGCATGTACACACAACACACACAAAGTACATACACTAAATACACAAATACCACATTCATATACATATATACTCACACAAAAATAAGTAAATACAACTTATTTTTTAAAGTTATTTGAGTTTCACCTCTCTTTTTTTCTCAGAACTTACTGTCAAGTTATGACTTTAGTATTCAAGATCACCTTTCAGCCAGTGGGACTCTTCTAGGTCTAAACACTTTCCAGTGCTGCGCACTCTGCTGACTACCCTAACCGGCTCTCCAGAGAAGGCAGCAAACTGATAGCAGACAGAGTACTGGCTCACTTCAAAGGCTGTATAAAGAGGTTTTATTTGCAAAGTTCAAAAATAAGTGGATAGAACACAGAAGATCCATGAAAATTTGTCAGTGGCCGGTTGCTACATGCCAGTCAACCAACACCATAATATGGGAGAGGAAGAAGAAAATACTGGAAGACAGAAGGAAAGGAGGGGGTTAGAGCATTCAGAGGCAGGGCTAGAGGCTTTCTGCAGAGGAATCTCATTGCCCTCCTGGAGCCTGCATAGGGAAACTAAGGAAATAAACACCCTGAACACCTTGTCCTCCCCCTACCACCCCTAGCCTGCTAGGCTTGCCCTCGGCACACCCAACCAGAACCCTGACAGGACTGCAGATGGCTGAGATAGTGAACACAAGTTAACTCTGGGAGGAGAAACGCTAAGTTGCTGTTGGTACGAAGAAAGCAGCAAGTAGGCCAAGTCCCCTGTGTGGTAACAATGAAAGGAGGAAGAGTAGAGAAGAAAGTTACTGCTCTTCATTGTTGATGGATTTCATCTCCTCTAGGAAGGTGGATTTGGGTGTTAGAGACTATGGAAATTAAAGGATTCTGCTTCCACAGAATCCAGCATACATTTTTTTTTTTTGACAGCAGCCACTGTGCCTAAAGAACTACTTTAAGGGCTAGAGAGATGTTTTTGTAATGCTTACTAGTTTAAAAACACTCGTTGCACTTCCAGAAGATCTGTGTTCAATTCCCCAGCACCCACAGAACAGCTCCAATTCCCTGAAACTTGATTGTTAGGGGATTCAGTACATTCTTCTTTCCTCCACAGGCACCAGACATGCAAATGGTACATAGATATACACTCAGGCAAAACACCCATACACGTAAAATAAATATAAATTTAAATTTAATTAGAAGTAAAATTAGATTAGGTGTAATATAATCTTTGGGGTGAGAACGTAAATGCCTGATGAGTTCTGTCCTAAGGCCAAGGTCCAGGATGAGAACAGGATATACCAAAAGTCAATTACAACACTACAGAAAAAGCATAACCAATGGAAATATGAACTCCTTATAGTATTCAGCCCTTTTCTTCAGCAACAGTATATAACCAAAATACCCATGACACCGAAAAAACAGAAGGTCTGAGGGTAGTGCCCACTAAACTCAGAAATGCCATATCTAGTGTCTGACAAATGCGCCTTCAGCAAATTTGTGGGGTTGGCAAAATTTCTGTCTTTTTGGTTCTCCCTTTGAACAGTTTTCATCATTTATTTCTGACAAAGTTTCCCTTTGTTTTCTGTTGTCAGTGGAGCATTCATCAGTCTGGGAAAAAATGCCTTTTATCCACTCCCATTAAAAACTTACCATTTACTTAGGTCCCCATTATTGCTATATCTGTATGTGTATACACACATATTTTAATGTATATATTTTAAATTAGTTAATATAAAAATTTTCATTTAAATTACGTAGACAACAATTTGAATCAAAAACAATGAAACAATCAGTTATCAGTTTGGGGTATGAAGGTAAATTTAAGATCTGATGCTTTACAATAATTTCAATTTGAGTTAAATATTTTAAATAAAAATTTAAATGATAAAAGTATAAGAAAAAATTAATAAACTAATTATATTCACCTTGAAACATGAAAATATAAAGGCAGAAAACTTTACTGTGAACAAATAAAAAAAAACTCTGCACCAATGAGAAAAACATTTGAAGCACATGTAATTAAATGTTACTATACCTAGTACAAAGATAACGGATTGTGAATGGGATGGGAAGATCAGCCTTCTGCTGGGAAAATGATGCTCAGCCAAAATACAAATAAACCTACGGTTACCAGCTGTTTCCCTCCAATGCTCTGATTGGCACCCAATTAGAAAGTTAAGGCCAAATTGTAAAATGGCCAAAGTGCAAATGATTTGAGGACAAAGACAAATGTGTGACGAATGCTTACAAACCAATAAGAAAACCACCTCCATAGGATCTAAGTAAAAATCATGATGATTAATGAACCAAAGTTTACCTTTTTATGGTGTTGGGGACCAAATTCAGTGGTTGAAAGAATAAAAGTCCCAGGTAGGGAGATCTGATCTCAGCATCAGGAGAGCCATCACTGGGGTGAGTGAGTTTCTGACCCGTGGCAGCAGCCAAGGACAAAGAACTCAGAGGATCCTCATCCCCCCCCCCTAGACTTCCTGGTCTTCCTGCAGGGGCTATACTCCCTGGATACTGCCTCTCTCTTCCTATCCCACCCAGCTTGCATCCAGAACACCCCCCCTCTGCCTCCCTCCCCTCTTCAGGCACATAATATCACCCAGCTCAGCCTATTTGGGCGCTGGTACAGAAACGTGAGGGCATTCCTGGCGGGCGGTATTTCCTTTGTCTCAATAGCCAGCAAGCAAGGTAGGCCCTTTGTTTACAAGCTACCCAACCAGCACAGAGATCTGATCTAGGCACCAGGAGAGTCATCACTGGGAAGGTACATCAGTGGGCAAGGAGACCTGATCCTGTAAAAGAAGATCCATAGGGGAGCATTCGGAGGAAGAGACGGGCAGGTGCCAATGCAAGAATTCACCCAATAATCTGAAAAACAAGATGAAACCACCAGAATCCAGCGACCTCATAACAGGAGGACATGAACAACTTACTCAAGAAAAAGTAGAAAAAATTGACTTTATGAAAGTGATAGAGGCCCTTAAACAGCATGTAAAAAAACTCCCTTATAGAAATAGATGAGAAGGGTAACAGGAAGTTTGAAGAATTGAGTAAATCAGTGAATGATACCCTAGGAAACCAAGGAAAAACAATCAAACAGATAATGGAAACAGTTCAAGACTTGAAAACTGAAATGGACCAAGGAAGAAAACACAAACAGACGGCCAGTTGGACAAGGAAAATCTAGGTAAATGAATAGAGACTACAAAAACAAGCATAAGCAACAGAAGATAAGAGAGAGAAGAAAGAGTTTCAGATTCTGAAGATACTATAGAGAAAATAAACGCACTGATCAAAGAAAACAGCAAATCCAACAAACTCTCACCACAAAACATTCAGGAAATCAGGGACACAATAAAAATACCAAACCTAAGAATAATAGGGGTAGAAGGAGAAGACATGCAGCTCAACAGTCCAAAAAATATATTTAATAAAATTATAGAAGAAAACTTTCCCAACCTAAAGAAAGATATATTTATGAAGGTTCAAGAAGCATACAGAACACTGAATAGACTGGATCAAAAAAAAATCCCCTCACCATATAATAATCAAAAC
>NC_022021.1:14238594-14239104 GCF_000317375.1 Microtus ochrogaster
TCTGAACACACTGAACCTGATAGAAGAGAAAGTGCGAAGTACCCTACAACATATAGGCACAGGCGATCGCTTCCTAGGTATAACACCAGCAGCACAGACATTAAAGGTTATTGAATAAATGGGACCTATTGAAACTGAGAAGCTTCTGGAAAGCAAAGGACACTGTCACTAAGACAAAAAGGACACTGTCACTAAGACAAAAAGGCAACCTACTGGCTGGGAGAAGATTTTCACCAACCCTGCAACAGGCAAAGGTCTGATCTCCAAAATATATAAAGAACTCAAGAAACTAGACTTTAAAATGCTAATCAACCCAATTAAAAAATGGGGCATTGAGCTGAACAGAGAATTCTCAACAGAAGAAGTTCAAATGGCCAAAAGACACTTAAGGTCATGCTCAACCTCCTTAGAGATCAGGGAAATGCAAATCAAGACAACTTTAAGATACCATCTTACACCTGTCAGAATGGCTAAAATCAAAAACTTCAATGATAGCCTTTGCTGGAGAGG
>NC_022021.1:14240270-14242672 GCF_000317375.1 Microtus ochrogaster
CTGGCTTTGTGGGAGCCTAGCCAGTTTGGATGCTCACCTTCCAAGACCTGAATGGAGGGGGGAGGATCTTGGACTTTCCACAGGGCAGGGAACACTGACTGCTCTTCGGACTGGTGAGGGAGGGGGAGAAAAGTGGGGGGAGGGGGAGGGAAATGGGAGGTTGGGAGGAGGCGGAAATTTTTTTTCAATAAAAAATAAAATTAAAAAAAAAAGAAAGGATAAAAGTCCAATGAGGGACAGAATGCAAGAAAACCAGCATTCACACACTTTGATCATATGCTATGTCAGCTCTTCTAACTCACCAGCCCTTACACTACTAAGAAAATAATCACAGTGCTATAGAACAAAATTCAGATATTAAAAGCAAAAACACCCTGTTTGGCTGGCTATTTAGTGATATGAAGGGATAGTTGTTAATATGTTAATTTTACATCCTGTTGATGAGCTCTTCCCTGCAAGGTGCGAGGTTAAGGATCTGACTTCATTTTCTGCATGATGAAAGCCAGGTTTCCCATCACCTCATTTTGAAGATGCTATCTTTTCTCTAACACATATTTTTGGAGTCTTTATCAAGATCAGGTAGCTGTAGTTATGTGGAGCTATACTGGGCCCTCTATTCTATTCCATTGATCTGTGTGTCTATTTTTGTGACAATAGCATGCTGCTTTTATTACTATGACTCTGTAAGAATTTGAAACCACATACAGTAATACTGCCTGCAATATTTTGGTGTTAAGGGTTGCTCTGTCTACTTTTGGGTCTTTTGTGCTTCCATATACATTTGGAGAAAATTTTTCCATGTCCATATAAAGAGGTCCTGATATTTTGTTTATGGTTGCATTATATATAGATTGCTTTTGGTAGGATGGCCATTTTCACAATATTACTCCTGCCAACCAATGAGCATGGGAGCTCTTTTCATCTTCTATTTTCTTCCTCTTTCCTTCTTTGGTGTCTTACAGATTTTAATACATAGGTTTTTTGTTTCCTTTGTTAAACTTGTTTCTAGGTATTGGGGGAGCACTGTATTATAGGCTCTGGGAGAGAGGCTACTAATATTGTTCCTATAAATGGTCATGCCTTCCAAATATTTATGTTTTTACATATATTTGTGCTGCTCTCGTCTTAACATTGATCACAGAAGCTTCTTACCACAGAGGGTACTAGTTAATACAGAGATTCATTGATGTCCATAGATGAGATATCTACATCAATAACCACACACACACATATGCACACAGACACACACAGACCACACACGTACCACACACACACACCACATGTACACAACACACACACAGACCACACACAGACACACACACACATACACACAGTCACACAGTCACACACACAGACACACAAACACATACAAACACACAGACACAGACACACACATAGTCAGAGACAAACAGACACACACACTCACGTACAGTTTACAAAAGAGAAAGCAGAGAGACTGGAGCTGCTGGAGGCAGGGAGGAGCACTGTGAAGTGCTGTCTTCTGGGCGTGGCCTCGGTATTCCACAGTCTCCAAGCTAAGGTTACCTGCTCAAGACCTGTATAGGATCAAGTCACTTAAAACCCAACATGGATCGGGAATGAGCCCCCAAATCCCATATTTAGCTTAACAGTTATTGGCATTTATGGTTTCTGGAAAGAAAGAGTCACTTTTCTTTGGAAATGTGATCACAAGTAAGTGCCAAAAGCCCCAGAAAATGACTCCATGTCCCGATACATATAAACAATGAACTTGGTAGGTTTAAATAAATAAATAGATAGATGAAAATTATAAAAAGATGTGAAATAATAGATTGATGGGGTCCTGGGAGGAGTAGGGGTAATAAGAAGTGGATATGAACAAGAAACAATGCATATGTATGTATCTATGTATGTACAAATGACATTTTCAAAAAATATTTTAAAAAATTCTTATCTGTGGAGCACACCTGTTTAGTTGTTGGCCACATGGATTTTCTGCAAACTAATGCACTGTCAGAAGATCAGGAGAAGGTACAATTCAATGTCGTAACTTTAACCAGTTAGAGGTCAGCAGAGTGAGCACATTTCAGAATCCCGGGTAACCGATAGTGGATAAAGTCACAGGATAGATAACAAACATTTATTTCTTTAAGAAATGAGGCCAGACCAGACAGTAGTGGAACACACCTCTAATCCCAGCACTCAGGGAGGCAGAAGCAAGAGGATCTCTATGAGTTTGAGACCAGCCTGGTCCACAGAGTGAGTTCTGGGACAGTCAAAGCTACACAGAGAAAGCTTGTCTTGAAAGAGGAAGAAAGAAAGAGAGAAAGAAAGAGAGAGAGAGAGAGAGAGAGAGAGAGAGAGAGAGAGAGAAGAAGAGACAAGGAAGGAAGGAAGGAAGGAAGGAAGGAAGGAAGGAAGGA
>NC_022021.1:14242772-14243479 GCF_000317375.1 Microtus ochrogaster
AAGGAAGGAAGGAAGGAAGGAAGGAAGGAAGGAAGGAAGGAAGGAAGGAAGGAAGGAAGGAAGGAAGGGGAGTTAGATTAAAAGTCACTGTACAATCTTTTGTAAAACTCCCTACTTGATTTTTAACTACAATTTACTGTTTTACCCCCATACTTAGTTCTAATGATTAGAAATAAGTGATATAATTTTGACCATTAATATTTGGCAAGTAGTTTTCTTTTTATCTAATTTGGTAAGTCTGGACATAGCTGTACACTGAGTTAGTCAAACATCTGACCAGCGCATGTCAGAACTATCTTTAAAAGAAAATGGCCTTGCAGTAAATATATGATGCTGTTTTGTGGTGACATCACAAGTGGCAGGCACCACCAGCATCAGAAACATGCAAACACAAAACTACAACCACTGTGCAATTCTATTCATCCCATTTGCCAGTTTGGAGATGTCTTTTGGTTTTTTTTTTATTGTATGTGTTTATTCATATGTGCCCCCATGCACTGGCTCAAATGATGTGGAAAGTGACATATCTGACAAGAAAAATGTTAAATGAGTGTGTTTGCTATGCAGAAATTGTTCTGATGGAGGGGAAGGCAGCAGCACGCTTTTTTTTACTTTATTCTTTTTTTAATTTATTTATTTATTAAAGATTTCTGTCTCTTCCTCGCCACCACCTCCCATTTTCCTCCCCCTCCCCCAATTAAGTCCCC
>NC_022021.1:14245419-14274708 GCF_000317375.1 Microtus ochrogaster
ATGAATGAAGAAAGTATGGAATATATACATATTAGAGTACTACTCAGCAGTAAAAAACAAGGACTTCTTGAATTTTGCATACAAATGGATGGAAATAGCAGCACGGTTTTAAAACCAATTTACCATTGGGTATTGGATTTTCCCTCTATCTGGAAGCCCTATTTTACACTAAATGTATACTCACAGAGATAGAGATAGTTGGATGTCTGGTCGGATTTCTCAGCAATTACTTGTCCTTCTAAGACATTGAAGAAGAGCTTTGGTTCTGTACTCTGCATGTGCATGTTAAATTACTAAGATTAAGAACAAATGCTGGCAAGCACTAGGTAAAGTTGGAAGTGTCACTGAGTACCATAGACAACAGGCACAGGCAGCAAGGAATGAAATGTAGGAAGAAAAGGTAGTGGGATTAGATTTGGATGTAAAGAAAACCAGAACAGCAGGACTATGAACAGCAAAGGCACTGAAAAGGACTTTACAGTATAACACAGGCAGAAAGCGATGCTTCAGCTTCCATCATAATTTGATAATTAGCATGTTGACTTAGGCTCTTACTCTTAAAGTTGACCTGTAATCTTTAATTCTATAATGATCTGTGGCTTTTATTCAGAAAATGGTATTGTTAATGGGATTTAAATTTTATTTTATATTGCTTTATCTGTTTTATCATTGCTATTTCTGAAAGTAAAAGTAAAAAAAAAAAAAACCAGACATGTTTTGGACCAAACTATTTCTGAGTGTCAATCAATAATTTTTATATGTAGGCACAACACAATAAAATTTTATAGTAGTAACATCCATTTTGGGTGTATTAGTCAGGGCTCTCTAGAGAAACAAAATTTATCGAATGAATATATATTATACATAAAGGAAATTTATTAGTATAGTTTTACAAACTAGTCTAAAAATGGTGGCTGTCTACCAATGAAAAGTCCAATCCTGTAGTTGGCCCATCTATGAAGCTGGATGTCTTAGCTGGTCTTTACTGTAGGCCAGAATCTCAAAGAAGTCGGCTCTATTGCCGGTGAAGGAATGGACTTGCTAGTGAGACAGAACAAGCAGGCAATAAGAGAGCCAGCTGCCTCCATCCATGTCTTTTATATAGGCTGCCAACAGAAGGAGTAGCCTAGAATAATGGTGGATCTTCCCACCTCAAACATCTGGATTAGAAGTAGATCTTCCAATTTCAAACGATCTAATTAAGAAAAAAAATCCCTCACAGGTGTGCCTAGACATTTGGGTTTTAGCTAATTGCAGATGTAGTCAGGTTGACAATCAACAATAGCCATCACAATGGGTATTTACAAATAAATCTTTATAAACAAAATGTGTATTAAATACAGGCCTCCGCTATTAGGAGGATTAGAAGCTCAAGGCATCCCTGGGGTACCTTAAGGCCATCCCTCTCTCAACACCTAGAGAGAGAAAAAGAAAGGTAGAGAGAGATACTCATTTTGAAAATTGGATAGTCATACCCCAACTGAGAATTTAGTTCTTACTAAGTTTTCTGAGAATTGTAAACTTGATTTTTTTTCCTATGCATACTCAACTGATGTGTTCCATTTTCCTGCATTTGAACTAGTCTGCTCTAGTCTCCATTTTGCATACCTTCAGAATAATGTTTAGGGCAAGGTAAAAGCAAATATTAAACAAAACACAAAAATATTCTGAAGAGCTACTCAGAAGAGTACCGCCTTACATTCATTGGAATATTCTGCTTTCCTGAGAGCTACAAAGCAACTGACTAGCAAAAGAAGAGAATATTTCTCGTGTTTTGTGCGGTGAATAGTTAAATTCAATCCCCTGATGCTACCTATGTATTTCGTGGCTGGGGTTTGCCTATATGTTCACTGGGTAATTGAAGTCAGGAAATGTGTTTCATTTCCTTTGAGAAGATTCATTTGTCACTATCCTCTTCAAATAATTTCTTGCCAATATAGTGGATGAATTGAATATGAAGTCTTTAAATTACATTGCTTACCAATACATATGTAATATGATGTGGCAGCATATCTTCTAAAGTTTCTGTAGGTTGCTGAAGCCTCATATAGTCCATACTAGCCTTGAACCTTGATTTTTGTAGCTTTACCTTTTGGCAAATTGCCAAAGTTACTTATGCAATGAGAAACTAAAAGGTTTGGAATTCGGATGCAATCATCTGCCCACAAAGCCCAAAATTAACTGTGAAATAAGAAAAGAGATCTACACTTTCCACAGGAGTTGGGAAACTAGCAGAAAATATGCTTGTATATTTTTTCCTTTATTCTAAAACCATCAAGCAGCTTTCTCTAGCTCTGACTCCCGAGGGTCACCATCATGCCCTGCTCTGCCCTAGTAAACTTTGTCATAAAGCAGCTTAGAGTGTAGCACACATTGGGTCTCAAGAACTAGTGAAGGGAAAGTTAACCAGGAGACTCTGGGCCCTCCACTGCTAAGGAGCCCTCTTCTTCCCTCTGGAAAGTTTGTCTTAGCTGCCTGGCTTCTAGGAAGGAAAATATAGAATTCAGGAAAGTAAGTTAATCATTAATTTATAGGCAGGCTACTGCCTACCTGCTATACAATTGGTATCATTTTGGCATTAAAAATATAAGTTTTACAATCAGGAATGTATAGAAAAGAATGCAAATAGTTTTGGACAGAGAATATGTAATAATTTGCCTTATAAAACTATACAAACTGTGCATGTAGCCTCATGCCTCTTCAAAATAACCAGAAAGCTATTTCTGAAAAAGTATGCCATGAAAATAATCTTTTTTGTCACAAAGTCTACATGTTGAGATTTAACATCATATCTGTAAGCTTGTGAAATGGACATAATGTCACTTTTTATAATCAGGACAAAATTGGATTCTTCACAGTTGTGGTGTGTCAACAGTGAATTCTCCTGTTCTTAGTGAGCAAAGTTATTGGTTCCCATAAAAGAGTCGCTGTTGTCCACTCAATAACAGACGATCCTGATATTGCCTACTTAGTTTCAAGAGAAATACAGCATGCAAATAAACCTAGACTAGTCACCTGTCAGGAGCCGGAATCAAATCACTGCAGAATCATGAGTCTCTGCATTCCCACTGGGCCCTGAGAATGTTCTAGATCTTCCCTGGTACGCTATGCTTGATCAGGTTATGACTATCGGACTACAGTATGACAGAAAATGCACACTCTTTATTTTCTTTTTCAGAATTAGCTCATGGCAGAGAAAGCAGGAACATGAATTCCTTTGCTCTATAGAGTAACCCTGTCCCTAAAAGCCATTTCATTTTTCTCTTCCAAACACATTCACTGAGCCTCGTCAGAGATCTTTCAACTACATCTGATTTTTTTGTTTCTCCTTTGGAGCAGATCTTTAGTTTCAGGAACTTTCTCATCATTGACTGTCTTGGTTTCTTTCAAATGTACCTTGTGGCTCTCCACACTCACATCAGACATTAAATCTCTGATTCCAGCCCAGTCCAGAAGCCCAAGCTCCCATCTCACTCCAGAATGCAGTGAAGTTACTCATTTGTTCATTACCTAACCAAAATCATTCAGTATTTCTGTGACACACAAATAAAACAATAATAATATCCATAGTCTTGGATATTTCTTTGGGAAAAATTAAAGTTATGCTTGAAAACATTCCATGATGCCTTGTTTTACATTTGTCTAAAACCTTGACTTTAGGGGGAACTTCCCTTGCTCATTTGAAATGATTTTCTGTGGCCATTAGACGATCCTCTAAGTTCATTGCCATATATGTGTGTGGTGCTTCGAATGACAATGACCCCATAGTCTCATATAGCTGGATGTTTGGTTCCCAGTTGCTGGACTGTTTAGGAAGAATTAGGAGGTCTGGCCTTGTTGGAGGAAGTGTGGATGTGTCATTTGGGGTGGGTTTTTAGGTTTCAAAAGCTCACACATGTCCCATTCTTGCTGTTTCTATTTCTGCTGCCTACAGATCAAGATGTAAGTTCGAGCTACTGCTCCAGCACCATGTCTGTCTGCCTGCCTGCCACCACACCCGCCTTCTATGTATACAATATAAAGCAATGGAAATCTACAACCACTTAAAGTAGCACATTTAGTGAAAGAATTTTAATTCCCTTTCTATAGAATTTTCTTTCATATTGTATCCTAGTCTTGCTTTGGTCTGACCACAGCATATAAATCTTTAATATTAATCTTATGCACTCCTGCGGCATAGATATGATCTTGTTAGAGGAAGCGTGTCACTGAGGAGGTGGTCTTTGAGGTTTTATACTGAAGATACTGTCCAGTGTCTAAGATCACTGCCTGTTGTCTTTGATTCAAGATGTAGGACTCTCAGCCACTTCTCCTACACCATATCTGCCTATACAGCACCATGTCACACCATGATAATAATAGACTAAATCTCTGAAAATATGTCAACCTAATTAAATGTTTTTCCTAATTAATTAAATAAGAGTTGCCATGCTCATCACAAAAGGAACCTTAACTAAGACAGCTCCATTTTTAAAATATTGATACACCTTCAGGTAGATCTTTAAACTATAATTTTCTGATTAAGTTTCTGAAACAAAAGCTCAGACACCAGTGGTTTGTGCAGTTGTGTGAGGATATTGTAAGACAAATATGCCTCTCTGCAGCTGGCCTAAAAGGTGAGGAATTGAAAAGCTACCCCAATATGACCTAGCAAGCACAACAGGAGCTGCACCTCCCATGCATGCCTCCTCCTTTTTGTCACCCACCTTCTCACTCAGTGTTCTGTTGAACCAGGCTCTTCTTGGTTGGCTCTGTGACCCATGCTTCTGCATCAGGTCTGTGTCCCTGCTTGGAGAGTACATCCCACACCTACCTTCATGGCCTGTGTCCTCGTTTTCTTCAGATGTTTACTTAGCTATCACTTCAGGAATTACTGAAAAAATTCCTGGTCTCTTGACTAAGATTTTGAATCTCCATGTTATTTCCCAGGCCTCCATGCTTGATTTATATTTCCTCATCTGTGCCTCTTGCTGTAATACTATTTTCTTTTGAATTTCATCTCTATGTTATTTCATAAAAGCAGGGTTTTAACTTTAATTATACATAATTATAAAGACTATAATCTTTAACCCCATCATCATGCAGATTAAACAATTTTATTTATTTATTTTTTATTTATTTATTTATTTTTGGTTTTTCGAGACAGGGTTTCTCTGTAGCTTTGGTGCCTGTCCTGGAACTAGCTCTTGTAGACCAGGCTGGCCTCGAACTCCCAGAGATCCACCTGCCTCTGCCTCCAAAGTGCTGGGATTAAAGTTTTAATATGTAACAAAGTTATTTCTTCTGCTTCTCCATGATGCTTACTTTCTTAGAACATTTTAAAGCAATTCCTATTAGACTTTTGGGTTTTTTTACCAATAAATTCTTGAAGCTATTTTAGCAATTTTATTTCTAATTTTTAAAACCTTATTTTAAAGTACTATCAAACCATTATAGCATACAATTATAATTCTGCTGTATCAATCAAAGGAACAAGAGTCAGCATATATCACCAGTACTTGCAAACCCATAAAGTACTTTTGTAATAGCCAAATTGTGAGCTGGGTTAACCAATAAAAAAATACAGTGTGTAGGCACAATGCAGTATTACTTGGCCACAAAGAAGAAATCTACCTTGATATTTTCAACGAAACAAATAGAAGTAGATGTCATTGCATTAAGTATAATCAGTTCAGTTCAATAAACTGGAATTGCATGTTGTCTTTTATATGGGGATCTGGATTTTTTTAATAAAATGAAAATTAAAAGGAAATTCTTTAAGAAGAGGAACGTGATCAGTAAGATGGTGGAGAGAAAACAAGAGGAGATAATGAACGGCCAGTGTGATTAAGTCTATTATTCACGTGATTGAAAATGGCGTAATGAAACCCATTATTTCTACAATTAACATGGAGTAATAGAAGGAATTAATAGCCCCTTCATAATATCAGCAACCAGTTTGTATTTGAATTACTTGTTATTTCAATTATTTAATTATTTGAATTTTGATGCTAACAAGATCAATACATTGCAATTGGCTTTTTCTTTTTAAGTATCACTTTCTATCAAATCTTTCAATTTGTTGGGAATCTGTAACAGCTACCCTACAAATTCTTGATTTGTCTTACTGTATTGTGAATGTCACTCATTTAGTCTCTTCTTTAGCTCAATGGTATATATGACAATACAACGCTATTTAGATGCATTTTAGACAAGAATTCTGTGTTGCTTCTTGCTGCACCATATCATGATGCCCAAAGGACTGGCACATCTGTAGAATGAATCAGAGCGCTACAAGGGCATTAACCTGATTCCTCCCCCAAAATTTAGCTGATACTGTATCATTTATTGATGATGCAACTCTCTCTTAATGATTTTCTTCTACTACTATTTTGGGTTTATTATCTGGAATTAGTTTATTAAAGAGATCTTTCCCCCACACCATCTGATGTTCAGATAGAAAAATTAGCTAATTTGTTGTCAGACTCATAACTGGTTACCAACAAGACTCTATCGAGAGTCAACACGTGACATTGCTTTGTTTAGTCTGGTATTGTTTGTCTGGTGGTGATGACCTCATAGACTCGTAGGTTTTTATGATTTCTGTGTTCTAATTCATTATAGTCATTGATCTTTCTCAAATTCAAGTTCTCTCATTTCACAATAATAAGATTCCCTTTGAGTAGGTTCTTTACTTTAATGCAACCACATCAGTAAGAAAGAACTTTTATTCCTGTGGAGACAGTGTCTTAAATTTATCTTGAATGATTGGGGTCTATAATCTGTCATTCTTCAAAGATATCAGATTCCTTTCATTATAAAATCATATTTTTAGATATTGCTAGATTATCATGTCTAAGACATTTCAAAACAAAAATCTGGGGTTGTGTAAGATAGCTCAGCCTATAGGCAAGAGCACGTGCTGTGTAACCTAAGTTCAAATCCCCAGCACCCATGTAGATATGTGGGCATGGCTGGACATGCCTGTAACCTCAGCATTGAGGGACAGACAAGGGCAGATCCAGAGAGCTCATTGGTTAGCCAACCAAGTCAAAACAGCTTCAGGTTCAGTGAAAAACGGTTGCTAGTCTCAAAGTAACAAGATGAAAAACAACAAAGGAAGACATCACCATGTACTGCTCTGGCCTCACAAATATCCACATGCTTACATGAAGTACCTCATACATACACCACACTCTCACAATTAGTGGGGTTTTTATTTGTTAAGTTGGTGTGGAAATAGATGTTCACTGGTATTTCCAGCTCAAACATAAATTTGCAAAGTGTTGTATTCTTTGGTATGTCATGCCTATATTTCTTTTTTTAAATTTATTTATTTATTAAAGATTTCTGTCTCTTCCCCGACACCGCCTCCCATTTCCCTCCCCCTCCCCCAGTCAAGTCCCCCTCCCTCATCAGCCCAAAGAGCAATCAGGGTTCCCTGCTCTGTGGGAAGTCCAAGGACCACCCACCTCCATCCAGGTCTAGTAAGGTGAGCATCCAAACTGCTAGGCTCCCACAAAGCCAGTACGTGCTGTAGGATCAGAAACCCATTGCCATTGTTCTTGAGTTCTCAGTAGTCTTCGTTGTCCGCTATGTTCAGCAAGTCCGGTTCTTATATGAAAACTCTTGGCTGCTGAAACGTTCATGCCAATTAATACTCCAGCTAAAGTATGCACCAGTTTCAAAATAGCAGTATACCTAACAGACTACTCACCTAACACACAGTTTATTTCAGTTGATTTTTGTAAGTTTACATTTAACATATACAAGAAAAATACTATTTATTAAATGTATACCATTCATTTCTCAGTGTGAGTGAGCCACCAGCCTTTCACTACTGTGACTACAAGGGCCAAGTTCATTTTGTTCACTCTTTCTTGTTTTTGATGTCTATGTCTTTTTGCTTTTATTTATTCCTGTATTTAATTTTATAAAGCAGGATGAAGCACATTCACTGAGATCCTACCTCCACATCCTGACTTTTCCACATACCCCATGATTCTCCATGTTACTTTTATTTTATTAGTTTCTGGCTTAACTTCCTCTAGTTTATTGCTGAAAACACAAGTACATAAATGGGTTTTCTATCTGCTTGTTTATTTATAGGAAGCAAAGAACATTCCAAATAAGTTGACCTTGCTTTGTTCAAGTTAGAAATACAGATTGAGATGCTGTAGAAAAATGTAGAGAACTCTCTCATCCTGTTGAACACTTCTGTAATAGGCAGCTAACTGACTCTTTTGTCCATCACATATACCGTGAATATTTGTATGTATTCATATATATATATATATATATATATATATATATAATTTCTACTTACATATTTTCAGAACTCCTGTAGATGAAGCATCTTGGTCTAAAGATAAATGCTCTTGTTAATCTGCTGAATCAAACCCAAGAATTTCTCCATTTTGTGTCCTGACACTAAGTTGTAAAGAATATTGCAGCTCCCTTCTCGGCTGACTCTCCCTTTACCACGTGGTTTGGACCCAGTCAGACACCATGTAATTGATGACTAATTTCCCTCTCTGCATACAGGACTTCTCTCAGTAATGGTACATGAATGGGAATTTCTGGAAAGGAGTTGTGACAATAAAGGCTGAATGACGGGCTATAACATAATGGTGTGTAGAGGTTGAACTGTTGCAAGTCCAGAGCTGAATTATCGTGGGTCAACTTTTGTGTCCTTAATAACCTTCCTCTGTATATAACTTAATACGTCTGAGATGATTAGACAAATCCCTTGGAATGCGTAAGTCAATATTAATTCTAAATTAATTTAAAAATTAGGTTAAATCTTAAAATTTCAAAAGTGTTTTTAAAGAAATAATCAAATTTATATGAAAATTCACATAGAAATACTAAAAGGCAAAAGTAAAAGAGAAAACTTTTTAAAAGACAGGAACAACGCCGGGTGGTGGTGGCGCACGCCTTTAATCCCAGCACTCGGGAGGCAGAGGCAGGCGAATCTCTGTGAGTTCGAGGCCAGCCTGGTCTACAAGAGTTAGTTTCAGGTCAGGCTCCAAAACTAAGGAGAAACCCTGTCTTGAAAAAATAAATAAATAGATTTTTTAAAAAAGACAGGAACAGAAGCAACTAAGTGTATCATGTATCATAATGCATTTTAAAGACATGTGCTAAAATAGGGGAGTAAAGCTACAAAACCAGACAAGGGAACAGAACTGAAAGTTTATAAATAGATGTAAGAATTTAGCAGCAGCTCAGATTAGTGCAACAAAATAACTTTTTAATAAATGTTACGGGGACAAATGTATTTATCACATTATATTGTTCCAATATTATGCATAACCTTATACAAGATAAGGCTATGTCACACTAAAAAACTGTCAAATGATACAAACTATAAATTCATACTACAGGAGTAGAGAAATGTGAGAAGACAATTAGTTGTTTATAACCTTAGAATGAGGAAGGTTTTCCTAATGCAGCCAATTTCCAGAAACCAGGAAAAAATGACCAAATTCTATCCATCAAAACTCACCTTCTATAAGACAAAAGGCACAAAGGTCAGAAGATGATCCACAAAATAGGAAAAAGTATACACAATTCTGCTCTGAAATTTAAAAAATAAAACCTGAAAGAAAAAGAGAAACAGACAAAAAGTCCCAGCAGAAAGCTGACAAAGGGTAGGAAAAGGCAATTCACAGAAAAATACTACATTTGCTTTAAATGTTAAAAGTGTGAGTAAATTCACGCATTCAACCCCTGCCCCCTACTCCAAAGGACCCAGGTTCATACATGGAAAGGCATGATATAAGAAAAATGAATTCAGGAAAATGTGTAAAGAAGATTATAAGCTGTAATCAACCTACAATTAAGAAAGAGGCAGCCAACTCAACATAACCAAGGGACAAAGTTCTCAGGCAGGCAATTCATTGTGTATAAAATACCAACACATAAAAATATTCCACTTCAGTACTGGCAAAGGATGGGCCAATGAAAATAGATTGTTATTTCATACCCAACAAATGCATCCAGTTTTAAACCAGTGCTAATACTCAGAAACAACTTGAAGAGCTACCAATACAGCATGCATCAGGGATGCTGGTAAGTCCCCATGGGCCCACTAAAAAACCGTATGTTAGGTGAAATGTGAATCTCCCAACAGTTACATAATCCGGAAAGGTACCAAATAACACCATCTACTTTTCTCAGATGCATATACATTGAATACAGTGTAAAAAATGTGAATAAATTCAAATTCTGAACTCAGAAAAATGACGGAATGGGATTGGGAGATAATCAGAAATCAAATTATATTCATCATATCCTATCTTTTAAGGAAGGTGATAAAAGTTTTCATTCTCTCAACAATTTTTTTGTAAGTTTGAAATAACTCAAAAAGAAAAAATGATAAAGGAAGAGAGAACAGAGAGTTTTGATCTTAGGACAAAACTCATTGCTGTCTTATGCCTGCTGCCTACGCCTTTTAGTGCAGGGACCTGGGCCAAATTGCTCTCCTTCTCATCATCAGTCCTCATCTGCAGAGAAGGATGTGATCTGGTTCAGTCTTAGCAAAAACACTAGTGCATAGTAGTCTCTCTATGCTTTTATATTATTCATGAATCGTCAATACCCATAAATGTCAACTATTCAGACACATTATATAAACATAATACATGTGTGTATATATATAATGTGTGTGTATATATATATATATAATATGCATCCCAAATTGTGCGTATTCACAGAAGATACACACATCTTATTTTCTTGGAGCACAGCATTTGTGTTCTTATGATTTCATCACCCTTGTTTTATATATAATCTTTTTATTTTGTGCATGCTATTTTAATTTTAAAGAAGGAAGAGACAATTTCTAGCTAATCAACAGAGCAGCTGCTAGGGGAAAAAATAGAAATAAACTAGTTCAATGATTGAAGGTTGAAACTTCAAAGAAGAGTTTTACAGTTTACAGTTGTGGGTCCTGAAATAACTATCTGATAAACCACATGGGGAAAGTGGGTATCTAATGCTGAAAGTCTGTAGCTGGGGAGCCAAGAGCTATTGGAAAGTAAGGACAAAATGTTTGTGATGATTTTCCTTTGGGAAAACAGTTTACATGAAGAGAAACAGAGAATGCGGTAATAGCTCTGTTTATAAAGGTTAAATTCCGGTTAAGACACAAATGAGAACTGTGAAATATACTTTAAATTTCATTTAAGTTTTTAAAATATGATTTAAATATGGATCAGTAAATATAGGTCATGAATATGGCAACAGATTTTTGTCTCAATCTTTTCTTGTTCTTATGATCTTAATGTATGGACAGATATCACATTGTAACATGCAGAGAGAGAGAGAGAGAGAGAGAGAGAGAGAGAGAGAGAGAGAGAGAGAGAGAGGAGAGAGAGAAGCAGAGAGAGAAGCAGTGTGCTCCTGTTTTCCCTGTAGAATGGAGCACACGAAGTCGAGAAACCTGAATACCAACCTAGGAAATCACGCCTTCTGTAGATAGCAGGCAAGATTTTGCCTTGCAGAGCTTTTATTCTATTATTGTAAGGTAGGGACTGAAGTGGGATAAAATATAACTCAAGGAATTGGGGAAAAAATCTAATGCATTATCCAAATGCAAGATGCTAACCTCAGGAAACAGTGCCCAGGGACGCAAAAGGACTAATTTCTAAATAGTTCTCCCAGGAAGCAAAACAAACCCTCAGCCTGTTTGGCTTCCTGTTTCTGTACCTCCCACGTACAACAAAGGCAGATGCGTTTGAAAGTGTCTCAGCTGTTGACTTCCTTAGCTAGTATGTACTTTCAGGCGCCGGTGGATTGCATAAATCTTAATTTGTTCATATAACAGATACTCATTGAGTCTCACTGAACCTTTTCTGTATTAGGCTCCCTAAGAGGGACTGGTTCAGAAACAACAGGGTTCCTTCATGCCCAGGGGAGAAAGAGAGTGGCATGGGAGACTTGAGGATGAGATAACTGCCTGCAGAATTTTCTGGAGAACCTTCTGTGAGAGTAACAATCTAGTTCCAAAGCCCCAAGGTTTGCTGCTGAAATGTGTGGGAGCTTGAGACAGCTGTGTGTGACTGGAAAGGACCCTGGGAGCAAGACTAAAGGAAGGCACTCAGAAGACAGTGCCGTACCTAAAAGCCCTCACCCTAAAGCTGGAGCTTACATTTTAGGAAGTTCAAGAATAAACTTAATATTGAGGTCTTTGATGCATTTGGACTTGTTTTGTGCATGGTGATATTTATGGATCTATTTTCATTCTTCTACATGTTGATATCCAGTTATGCCAGCACCATTTGTTAAATATGTTTTCCTTTTTCCATTTCATATTTTTTGCTCCTTTGTCAAAAATCAGGTACTTGAAAGTATGTGGATTAATATCCAGGTCTTCAATTTGGGCTCCATTGGTCCTCCTGTCTGTTTTTATGCCAATACCAGCTCACAAATCACAATCCCAGAGAACCTAGACAACAATGAGGACCCTATGAAAGACATACATGGATCTAATCTACATGGGAAGTAGAAAAAGATAAAATCTCCTGAGTAAATTGGGAGCATTGGGACCTTGGGAGAGGGCTGAAGGGGAAAGGCGAGGCAGGGAGAGGAGCAGAGAAAAAATGTAGAGCTCAATAAAAATCAATAAAAAAATAAATAAACTTAATAAACTTTGCTCATACTATTTTTGTTTTTTACCTCCCTCTCTTCTTCTCTCCCTCCCCACTCTGTGAAAGATAGAGATAAGGCTTTTCCTTTGTTTGTGTGAGAGTGGCCACTGATACCATGACACCCTTGTGTAGGACAGAAGCCAACCTTGGGGAGGGGTCCTTACCTTTGACCTTGTTTTGACCTTGTTTGGGAAAGGGTTTCCCATCACTTGCTACCATGTACTCCAGACTAGCTGACACAGAAGTTCCCACCAGTTTCCATCCCCCATCTCTCTATGTGAGTGCTGAGATTACAGACAGATGACAAAACAAAAAACAAAAACAGGGGATAGGAAACAAGCTAAAGGGAAGAAAAGCAACAGGGAGGTGTTAGGAATATTTCTGAAGTGAGCTCTCTGCCGATGCAAAAATCCCAATCAAACCAAATCACAAGTCAAATTAAAGGATATCCAGGTTTAAGAGCATTCCTGTGCTCTCAGGTGGGGAACCGGGAAGCTGCGAAAATGGCCTCTGGGGGGGGGGGGGGAAGAGAAGAGACCACGAAGGGACTTGAGGGGGAGCAATTTTAATAGACTGGGGGAGTGGTCAAGATGTTGGCAGGCTGCCTTGACCCTCCTCTGGGAAGGGGATCAAGGTTTGGCTGGCACGGGGATGGAGCCTCCAAAGATGGAGGCCAGAGACTGAGAGAGCAGGGATATTTGCCATGGACGGACAAAGGTTAGAGAGGAGACAGACATGGCCTGTAGGCAAATGGCAGTTTATAAAGGTAAAATGGAAAACTGCACTAGGGTGAGGAATTTAATTTAAAGTGAGCAGCCGGGCGGTGGTGGCACATGCCTCTAATCCCAGCACTCGGGAGGCAGAGGCAGGCGGATCTCTGTGAGTTCGAGACCAGCCTGGTCTACAAGAGCTAGTTCCAGGACAGCCTCCAAAACCACAGAGAAACCCTGTCTCGAAAAACCAAAAAAATAAATAAATAAATAAATAAATAAATAAATAAATAAATAAAGTGAGCATGTTAGTTAGGTGAATCAAAGGAGGCTTTTGTTTGCTGGACTTTGGGAGTCAGTCTCAGGAGGAGGAAGCAGCCAAATAAGGGAATACATCTTGGTGAGTAGCTTTAGGAATGTAATCTAATGGTTTTTAGCAAGGGGAAGAGAAAAAGGTGAAGAGCAAAACCTGTTGGTGTCCTGTCTGCTGTGCTCTGGCCTGTTAGCACCCTTCAGCTACTGCTACCACATCAGTTGGGTGCACATTGGTTCTGAGGTTCTGAAATCAACCATCACACCTGCATGGCAATCACTTTGCCCAGTAGGACAACACCCCAGCTCAATGCTCTAATTTTAAAAGCAAGATTTCAGTTTTTGTTTAAGAACTGTTTTTGCTGAATATTTGGCTCTTCTTAGATGCTACATCAATCTTATAGAACACATTTGTTGCCCTTAGCTTTGTGTTTTCCTTCAAAACTATCTTTCCTTTATTACTACAATAAACTTTAAAAAGCTTGAAACCCTTACCTATTCAATAAGATTATCTTAAAATCTTCTTTTCTTACCTTACACTTTTTTTCTCTCCACATGCATGTCTAGTTATGGGAAAAGCATTTTCCTTGGTGGTCATCTTGTATTAGGGGAACCACTGTGGTGGTGCTGTGGGACAATGGTCTTATATCCCATTACTTGTATTGTGTTAATAAAACACTGATTGTCCAGAAGCCAGGCAGGAAGTAGGGAAGGACAATGAGAACATGAGAATTCTGGGAAGAGGAAAGACTCAGTCTACAGTCATAATCCAGATGCAGAGGAAGCAAGATGAGAATGCCTCGCTGATAAAAGGTACTAAACCACTTGGCTGACACAGACAAGAATTATGAGTTAATGTAGGATGTAAGAGTTAATAAGAAGCCTGAGCTAATAGGCCAACCAGTTTATGATTAATGTGTGTTTCTTTGGGACTGAATGACTGCAGGACCGGGCAGGACAGAAACCTCTGTCAACATGGTGGTATATTCTATTTTTTAATTATTTTTTTTACTTTTTATTCTCTTTATTTTAAGTATAAGTGCTTACTTACACGCATGTTTGTGCACTGTGTTCATGCTTGGTGCCTGAGATGCTTAGAAGAAGACATCAGATTCCCTGGAACTTGAGTGTTACAGCTGGTTAAGAGCCACCTTCCTCTCCAGTCCAGTGGTATTCTAAATCTACTCTCTCCTTTCAGATGACTTTGCCTTTTCACCAGGGGGAGTCTCCCACTGGTGGCGCACTGCCTTCCCTCAAGGCACTTTTCCTTTTGTACCAGTACTGAGTGCTGGGGCTTCTCTTTGCAATTACCCCACACCTTCCTTGTCTGCAGCTGTGAGTTTGCTCATGCTTCTCACCTCAGCAATCTGCAAATTTTTTTACATCCTTCTGATCCACTTGTGACAGTGCTGATAGTTCTTCCCATCTGTTAACATCATCTTGATTACCTGTCTGCCTCTCAGCATTACCTTCCACGAGCCCACCAGAATTGCTGCTTAAGCTGGGTCTACAATATTCTAGGGCTTCTCTAGCCCAAGTCTCCACTCTCTTCCATATTGTTCCAAAGGCCTGAGAGCACACAATTAGGTTAGAACAGAGAAGGCTCTACTCTTTAATATCAACTTTTCTGTATTAGCTATTTTTCTCACTGATGTGATAAAAGACATGAGCAAAGCAATATATGGAAAGTTGGTGTTTGGCTCTAAGCTTGGGAGTACAGTCTATCATGGCAGGTGTGCAGCTGGACGAGGCTATAGCTGTGGCAGCAGGAACATGAGGTAGCTGTCACACTGTGTACACAGTCAAGAGATAGAGATGACTGCAGCTCATGTTCTTTCCCTTTCATTCATCCACACCTCTAGACCAAAGGACAGTGCCACCCCCATTGAGGGTAGATTGTCCCACTTTAGTTAAGCCTTTGCAAATGCCCCCACAGACACCCAAGCTCCCCTAGGTGATTTTAATTTTTATCAAACTGACAATCAAGATTAACTGTTACATCTATTCTGCCATCAATAATGCTAACAAATGACTGTTTTGTTTAGGCTTGTGCTTCAAGTAGTTGAATTGCAAAATACCTTAAGAGAATTTTTAGTAATCAACAAGGACAAAACAACATCCCTCTAGTGTGAAAGGGTTCATTGCAGGAGATCCTGTATAAACACGGGAAGATCACTGTGGAATTGAGCATATGGAATGCATTTGACAGAGTGTGTACTCTTTCCTTAGATGGGGCTGTTAACTGGTGCAGTTTAAACAGAGAACCCTAAAATTTAACAGTCAACTATTCTTATATGGTTTCCTAAAAATAGTTTGGTTAATTTTGACCATGCACCTCTCCCCAACATACTCCCACTCCCTGTACTGAAATGCCATAGTCTCCTACTTTACATGCAAAATAGTCTTCACTTCACAAATGTCTTGGCAGTGGTAAGATATTGTTTCTGAAACCCATCCCTCACAGGAGGTCAAGCTGTTATTTTCTCTTTTAATTGGAAAAACAAGACATGTGTATGAGTAATCCCATGGACTCCCCTGAGAAGAAAGAAATGGATTGATCAAACATTCTACAAAATTTTCTGCCAGTTTTCAAGACCAAAATAATTATATTAACTAATCAGTTAGTGATAAAAGATAGAAAAAAAAGCTGAGTTATCTTGAGAGCTTTAGAAAGCCGTGACTAATAGGAAACTTTACATCCTATCACGAAAAGCAATTTTACTGAATGGAAAAATAAACTAAAAGGAGGAGGGTGTGACTACTCTAAAGTGTAATGTAGTAGTTTGAATAGGTATGACCCCCACAGACTCCTGTGCTGGAATTCTTGTACTATAGGGAGTGGCACTATTGAGAGATGTAGTCACTTTGTTGGAATAGGGATCGCCTTGATGGAGAAAGTGTATCACTGTGGAGACAGTGATTTGAGGTTTGGGGACAGTGATTTGAGGTTTCATATGCTTAAGCCAAGTACAGTATGACATACAGTCTCTTTCTGCTACCTGTGAATCAAGATATAGAACTCTCAGCTCCTTCTCCAACACTATGTCTGTCCGCATCCCACCATGCTTCTCATCGTGAGGATAATGAACTAAACCTCTGAAACTGTAAGCCAGACCCAATTAAATGTTTCCCTTTATAAAAGTTGCCATAGTCATGGTATCTCTTCACAGCAATAGAAAAACTAACAGAGATAGAGAAAATTTTTATTGTGGATATAAGGGAAAAAGCAGGCAGAGGGGAAGAGTCCAGGCTGAACATGGTCAGCAGACTAAACCAGATCACGAGAGGAGAGAAGAGGAAGAAGAACAAGAAAGGAAACATTAAGCAAGACAGGTAACCCAAGCCAAGAGACCAAGACACTGGTGTAGTCAAAATAGCTGAGATATATAAGGATCAGACTGGAGGAAGGGAAGCAGAAAGAAGCCTAGTCCCTGGGAGGGAGAGGTTTAGAGTAGGGAATGAGGTGAGGAGTGTTGGGAGGAGCCACAGATACTGAGGGATACTGGGAGAGTTATTCCCTCTCTGATTTGGGCCTGTTGTTCTTCCAAGATTCTTTTGTTACTTCCTTGATGGTAGTATTCTGAAATGATGATCGAGACATAGAATCCAAAATGATCCATATCTTCTGTCTTTGGCTATACAATGGTATCAGTGAGAATGTTCTCCATAACTTATTGCCATTGACCTAGCATCTCCAACACTTTCCCTCCTCTGAAAAAATTTCCTTGCTCTTATATCCATATTTCTGTTTGTATTATAGATAAATTTATCTGCATAGACATAATTAAATAGGTGTCAGTACACCATCAGGATTTGTGGTAATGTAAGAATAATTGGTAAGATATGAAAAGCATTTTTGGTCAGATATATGATTTTACATGAAACTACTTACTGTAAAATCAAAAATCTCCATGTCAGGAGTTCCCCAGAGGATATGTGGGACTGATACAATGGGAATTAAATCAGAGTTAACCAGGTAGTGTGGAAGCAGGGAGATGACTTGATTAGTAAAGACCTGAAATTCGAGCATGTGAACCCATGTAAAAATTGGGGAAAGTGATGAGGATCTAAGATCCCAGATTGCAGAAGGTAGTGGAACCAGAGTCAGATGCAACTCTTAACTTCTATAGCTAGCCAAATAGCTAAAGTAGTCAACTCTAGGCTTGCTGAGAATCCCTGCCTCAAAAAATAAGTCAGAGAGACTGAGAAAAACATCCAGTGTTGATATGCTATCCCACTCATGTGTGTATACACACATGCATGCACACACACACATACACACATGAGCAAATACACATACATACACAAGCAAATACACACATGTGAGCACACATGCATGTTTGCAAGAAAGTTAATTTGATTTAAATATCACACAATTATGCACACATGTATTAAAACATCACATTGTACACCTCTAATATAAATAATTTTTTATTTTTATATATCAGCTAAATATAGATACAAATTTTAAAACATATATACACACATAGTTTCATGCCAATTTTACCCTCTATTTAAAAAATAAGTTTGACCAAGCTGTTTCAAAAAAGACCCTAATAAATTTAAGCCTCCTACCTCAGTTGAATTACCTCCCAAGGCAGTGAGAAACTTGCTGGTACTCTTTCTGAAGACTATTAGAAGGTTATTTCAGACTGTCAAATGGAAACATTTGTACACAGGAGTGCAACAACTGTACCTCACTTCACCTCTAAGATGTGCCAGTTTTCAGCAGCAAATTGTATGAGACGGAATAATGCAATTATCATTTTCCAAATTGTAATGCATTTTTACCTTACTGTAGAAATAAAGAAATGTAAAATGGAAGGGTTCATTTGTGAAAGATTGCAGTGTCTGCACACGGAACTTCTTATGGTTTGAGATGGGACACTGTAGAAAGTAAATTCATCATAAGAGAATTAAAAACCACTGGGGCTTTTTAAACCATAAAGAATTATACCCCATTTATTCTCGAGTATCTCTGAATGCTATGCAACTCTGAATCACACATCTACAAACTGTACACGTGACTACCAGCAGCTCAGTGGTAAGTAAGAGAGAGCAAACTCACATCAGGAAATACAAGCAGTTTCTCTAGGAGGAAAGGGGGGTGCAAAGAAGGAACTAAACAAGAGAAGGAACCTGGAGGTTTCATAGAATTGGAGCAACCCTCTTAGGGGGTGCTGAGGACTGCTTGACATGGTGGGCAGCAGATGCACTGTTGGCAGCACAGAGACTCCCCTGTGGAAGTGGCAGCTTGGCATATGACGGGTATGCACATTGAAGCCAACAGTTCAGAATTTTTAAATAGTAGAGAGGGAAGAAAATGATCTGTCAGATATTTCTTTTGGAAAGTTCACTCTTCCTGAAGAGTAGAGAAGCAATGGAGGCAAAAAGCAAAGCTAGCAGGATTAGAAGGCCATTGGAGTAAATAGTAGAAATATTTGAATTCACATAAAGATGTTTAGCCATGTTCTTCTCCCTGCAGGAGACTAGGAAAAAAAATTCTTTACTCTGAGTATTCAGAAAATACGCCCTCTGATTTAGAGGTGGAAGGACATGAATTACTTGAATATTTTGAAGACAAGATAATACATAGGAATGTAGTACATGTGAATATAATACACAGAATATAGCCAAAAGTTATACTATTGTTCAAATAAGAATTCCATTCATTTTGGGAACAATGGTAACATACTATTATAAATAAAGTAGGTAAAGTTTGTTATACATTTACCATGTACCAGGCAATCATTCTAAATGCTTTATATATTTTATAAAATCTGTTATATAGAGAAGTTTGATGATAAAGGGACTAGAATCCCCCCCCCCTTCGATAAGGAATTGGATCAAGGAAAGAGTAAGCCACAGGTCCACTTTCCCTCTGCAACCCCTGGAGCTCTCACTTTTACCCCCTCTATTACCCAGCATGCTCCTTACTCACCCGCTCCCACTGCGGTGCTCGAAAGTAGAGCAACTTGGATCGCTCAAGCAGGAACTCTTTAAAAATCATTCCGGATTTTATTCTGTTCTCTTACCATCCCTGACATTTGAACTGTCTTCCTAGAAGTCAAACTGTCAGTCTCTGTCCAGAAAGTCTTTGTCTTTGATTGGTGCTGCTGCTCCAAATCATAAATTACTGCTGTAATCCGGTACCGGGGAAGACAGAAACGTTGATTCCAATCTGCATCCCTGATATTCAGATACAAGTTTGTGGTCAAAATGAACCATGCTATCGTGCTTTGACCACTGTAATAAATGGCGCAAGCTAGGTGGTTTCAACAATATGAAATACTTTTCTAGTAGTTCTGGAGACTGGAAGCTCAAAACTGAAATATCAGCATGATGAATTTTTGCAGTGGGCTTTCTTCCTGCCTTAGAGCCTGGTGTTTCACTAAGTCCTTACACAATAAAGAGAGTAGAGAAGGGGAAAGAACAGAGGAGACGATATGAGAGTGATCTCCTCTTCTTAAGAGGTCACTGGAACTTTGAGATTAGAGGCCTACTAGAATCCCTATCTCCAAAGATATTAGAAATTAAGAGTTTCATGTATGAATGAGCATGATGCAAAATTCAGTCCCCAACATTGTAGTTGTTAGGAAAACCTATTAAAATTTAGCACAAATCAATTTGAGAACCCTAGAATACCATTCAATTTCTCTAACTTAACAGTGATTCTGCCTCAATTTGGCAGTGGTGGGGAGCGGTCATTAGATTTCATTTGTGTCTAAATATAGGGAATAATTGCTTCAGGGAACTCATTGAAAACTGGAAAAGCACTTCTTAGTTCAGTTAGCATAACTGAATAAAGCTGCCCCTGAAGAAAGCATTGGCAACATCTGGTCTATCTGCTTTGAAAATTCCAAACCCTCAGTGATATCAATAGTCACTAACGTCCATGTGCAATTCTGGAAGCTACGTGAACTTGCTCAACCCTGCAGCTGCAATGATTCTTCCTATCGACTTCAGTCATAAGTAAAACAGACTAGGAATTGAGTTGAAGGGCTGAAGGCAGCTGGTAGTGAAAACCACTAGGAAGTGGGATGGCAGAATCCAGTGGCAGAGCACGTATCTATCAGGTATCAAGCTCTGGGTTAGATTCCTCAGCACAACACAAAACAGAAGAAAAACACAGAGGACAAAATGAGATTGATACCCCCATACTACATCCCCAGGCTGGTGTAACCTGAAGAGACAAAAATTAGATGACCCATGACCTCACACAGTTTAGTATGGCCCTAAGTATTATAACCAAATCTAGTATAAACTCTTCTACACTTTAATTGGGTTCTCTCCCCTTCCTCTCTCTCCCTCTCCCCACCATCCAGTTACCCCTCTGTTAGCATGATTGACAGCTTAACGGAGAAAGTGAACCTCAAGGATACAATCCTTTCAGTACTAAAACCCAGACAACGGGAGCAAAACAGGATACTTGGCAAGTGATGTTTTCATAATCAAATTGGAGATTCCTGTGGGGTGAAACTACAGACAATATTATCCCCATCCTCCTCAAACATGGCACCTGGACATAGCAGGGGTGACTCTTTATTCTGATTTTATTCAGAGTGCATCCTTTTTCCTTAGGCCACTGAGAGACAGAGATATCTCATATGAAGAAGTTTAGAGCTCACAGTCCCTTTGTCATTTATAAAAATAGGTGGTTGGTCTGTCATTTGCTGAGTTTCTAAAGTGATGCTAAAGCAGTATTTTATTGCTGAGTTAGGCATACCCCTAAATTTTCCACCTATTACGAAGGCCTCTGCCATAAAACAACAGGCTCCTGGAGATTCCTGGTGGCCAACTATTGTCCTGTAACAGCTCAGTCTTCATCTTCCCCGTACATCAAACCCCCAATCAAACTAAACTGCCAGGTGTGCCCTGTGATTCTCAAATCCCAGCTAGTTTAACAATGACGGGCTTTCGTCGTGGGACCTCTGCTAGGCTTATTTTAACATCAAATGATGGTGATTTGATTCTTGGAAGAGTAAGTGTGCAGCATGCATCTTATATTACCCCAGACATTTATAATCTGATGAAGAAAACGTCATCATTTTAGGAAGCAGCTCTAAAAATAGAGAGAGATTGTGGATATTAACATCCATTAAAGTGTGGCCTTCTTAACTTTAATGAGTTTCCACTCTAAAATAAAACTACTACCTAAATTTGGGAAGATTATATAAATTATTTAAATCAAGTGCATATTAGGGCAATTGGCTTACAACACGATCCTAGAAAAGCCCATTGTCTCCATTGCTCCTGTTTGGAAGGATGCTTGCCACTTCTCAGCAAAACCAATCTTCAGACTTCTATGTTGGTATGTCTAGTACAGTGTCCTAACAGGTACCATGAACATATTTATAAATGTTTTAGAAAAAAAGCAGCTCCTTCTCCTTGTTCTACTAGGTTCAAAGTGTAGTTTATATTGTATTTCCCATGAGATTTCTAAAGTCTAATAAGATTTTTAAAAAGTGGTTACTAAGCACAGAACTTTTCCTGAACCCGCCCTAAATGATACTCTACTGGATTCTAAACAGAAGAGATCTGCTGTGAGGATGCTGCCGCTCTCAGTGTTCTCAGTCACGAGCTGCCCTTGGGCAGACTTCAGCTCCTGCTGCCTCTGGCCTCATTATGTTCACGTTACCACTTCCGTTTTTATTTATCTGTAAGATGACACCTTTCTGTCATTAGCCCTCTTCCCCCTCTTGTCACCTCTATTTTATTACTCCTAGTCTCGTACACCTAAACATAACAGACAAACAAAAACCCTATCAGGATCATGTGGGGGAAAAGAGAAATCACTCATTGAACAATCTTGGTTCATGCTCTAATGATGTCTTAAGGAATACTAACCCTCAAAATGGGCTGTTGTCTGTCATCTATAATGTCTGCATTTCAGTGTACATTCTAGTCCTGTGGTTATGAATCATATCTTAATAAAATGTTATCATTCTTCCAGCAGCCTGTGAAACATAGCCCAAGGCCCAGTGCCAGTGAATGTGTTTTAGAAAATTACTTTATTTGAGTATGATTATGTATTTTTAATTGGCAGGACTTACATGGAATCAAAAATAGATATTTTAAATGAACTAGTGGCAATGGTATTTGTCTTAGTTTTTAAAGGAATATCATCAATTTTCAAATAATCCTTTTATTAATTCTTAGTATTGGGCACACAAGAGCCGCAGTTTTACCTCTGATCCTGACGCACTACACATAGCTGTGACTAGCAGAGATTTTGGAGATGGTCCATCCAGCACATCACTGAACAACAGATGGTAAAACCTTCAGTCACTCACGGAGGACCAACAAACCATGTGCAGGAGATCCATGGTTAGAGACCTGAATTTCTGGTTCCCAGAGCAGTGCTTGCCCAGTCCCTGATTCTGCTTGAGCCTTATTCCTAAGTTTCTTTGTCTGGGAAAGAAGCAGTCACAGTCCTCTTCAGGACACAGGGAGCTTGCACCATACCTTAAAGTGGAAGTCTCAAATAAATGAATTATTCTAAGACAGAAACAACTGTTGAAATCCTAGGCAGTCTTGTCCTATTCTGAGAGCATAAGAAAAATATACACAGATTCTAAGATGTCTTGAGCTTCAGGGAAAATGTTCTGTCAATGAGTCATACTTTCAGAATAATGATGGCACAGGAAGTGACTGATGATACGTGGGTGAGATTCTATTTTTTTTTTAGAAGTCACATGAGGAAAAAAAAACAGTTCAGTAAGTACACTTCTGAAGCATTCTTCCCCCACTCTGTCCAGGGCTTCCGCAAAAGCCCAGACTGCCTCTGACTAACTCAGATCCCGTCTGCTTTCCACCCTCCTGCTGCAGACATGCCAGAGCTGAGGAGCAGTGTTCTCTTTGGATAACCCACATCCCTCCACACCTCTAGACCTTGTCACTAGTTTATCATTGATTCAAAACAACATTTCATTCTTTTACCCTCACTTTCAACAATCATTGATGCCTTTCAAACAGCTAATGTAGACCACTACCTTCTCCTTGAAAGTTTCACAGATTCCCGTGAGTATAATCCATGGCCACTTTCCATAGCTCATCCATCATGTCTTCAGTAAAAATGAGTCCAGTATACCTTGTTCTGTGGAGTATTCCTCTCATGCCTACTAAATTCAGACCTAGTTAAAGCCTAGAAAAAAATCACTTCATTCCCATTCTCATTTATTATGTATGTTAAGTTTCAGAAAACCTACCGTTTTACACACACACACACACACACAACCCTGGGCTTCCAGAAACTCCTAATATCTAGGATAAACCCTTAGATTATATTTCACTTTCAGAAAGACCACTATGGCATGGGGGTTTAGATACAAGTATCTATTTGGCAAACTGAGAGTGGGGAAATGGGGCAAAGGGTAAAGGAAGAGAGCAAAAAGGGGGTGCTTAATGATAAAAAAGATTCCTGTTGTGGAAACTGAGGCTCGGACCTGCCAAGGACTCTCTGGAAAACTGTGTAGAAAGTGCCTGTGAATGTCACATTGCAAGGAGCAGTCAGGAAGGATAGAAATCTCTCTATCCTCCATGTTGAGGGCTGCTGCAGGGATTAGGATGGAAGATTAACTAGAAGTCACTCTTGCTTTGACTACATGCAGACCCAGGATCCCTCTAAGTAGCCAGATAAGCCCCCAATGCAGTGCCCCAAGTGCTGAGGCAGGTCGTCAAGACACTGCAACCACCCAGCACTGCACATGACCGTCAGGGTGGCCAGAGGACAGAAGCAGGGCAGCTGCAGGCCTGCAGGCCTTACCCAACTGCTGCTCAACTTTAGACTGTTCCAACAAGTCTGCTTGTTGTCCTTAGCCAGAATGAATGTTGAAAAAAGTACACTGCATTTACTGTTCTCTCAGACAACTAAAGGAAATATGTGTTTGCATGTAAGTGGTTTTATTGTGAGAGTGTGTATGTGTGGGCGTGTGAGAATTGTCAACATACAAAAAGGCTTTATTATCATGAGGAAATTAGATTGATCCTCATATAAGCTAATCTCTAAGAGTAGGTTTTGAGTGTACTATTCTATTCCCTTAATATTTTTTTTTGGTTTTTTTTTAAATTTCCTTGGAGGCCTGAAGAGATGCTCAACAGTTAAGAGCACTAGCTGTTCTTCCAAAAAACCTGGCTTAAATTCCCAGCACCCACAGGGCAGCACACAAATGTCTGTAACTCCAGTTCCAGGGGATCTGACACTCTCACAATGACATACATGAAAGCAGAACACTAATGCACATAAAATAAAAATAAATAAATTATTTTTAAAAGATCTTTATATCTCCAATTCTAAGGAGTTGATGGTTAATGATTGTAGAAAAATTATAAAATACACAAGATGAACTCCAAAAATAAAATAAGTTCTTAGTCCCACCTAGTCCTAGTATGGAAAAATAGCATGGTATAATCCTGTTTGTAAAACTTAAACACTTACCTTACAACTGTTTTCCTCCTATTGCTTCACCTGGGGCAAATTTATTGAGCTTGCTGATTGTTCATGGGCAGACTTACTTCCTATCAAGTCATTGTCAGCTGGGAAGGAATATTTCTGTTTACTCTTTATGACTGACTTCTAATTATCCTGCAGGATATAATTAGATAAGGGCATGGTGCCTGGCATTAGTAATTGAAACATGTATAAGCTTCATCTTTGTCCTAACATGATAATGTTGTAAGTTCTACACATCCTCTAGCAATATTTATAGTTTCAGTATTTTTGAGGTCTATGTCTGTGCTATTATCTCATGAAACTCCAAGATTTATAGATGATATATTGACTAAAAGCATGCATATGATTACTAGGCATTTCTTGAATATCTTGTAACTATAACAAGTTTGGTCAGCTATGACGCTCTGAGAAAATCTATAATTGGACTCTCCTCTCTATGAATTACAAAATAGGAAATATAAATTTTACTAAATGCTATGCAAAAAAATTGAGATTGAAAATTTGCTAGAGATGGAACAATAAAGAACCTGTGTATTCAGAGTATAAACACATAGACACTATGTTCGGTTCCAGTGAGCACAGTGGAACAAACTTTCTGTAGTAATTTCTAGCATCTCCAAGGAAGTATTCGACTCAGAATACATAAGGTATCCCTTGGTCTAAGGCCTCTATTTTTTTTTTTTTGGCATTTGTACATGTGCCTTCTTAATGCTTACAGTGAATACAATATTGGCAAATTACTTTTTAGTCACACTTAATTTTAGTATTAAAAATGGAATGGAATGACACAAAAACCGAGAAAATCTATAACAATGAGCACAGTCTATTGCAAGCTGCATTCTTGATACTTAGTGTTCTTTGATTAGCTGAGACTTTTCAGATCCAGAAATATATAACCCTGTAAAAAATCATGAAGAAAGAATGTTGAAAGAAATGTATTTGGGTTCTTTGTGACACTTCTTCAGTGTGTCAGCGCGGTGAGAAATATTAGGATAAAGCCGAGTTCTTCAAGCAGTGAGAAATTCTCGCTCCCAGGCTCCATCCTGATGAGTCAAGGAAACTTGCTAAAGCTTCACTATGAAGCCAGCACTGTGGGTTTTGCTAAAGGTGTGTGTGTACATCTGTCAATCTCACCTAGATATTAGGTTACCTCAGTCACTCCAGCTCTCACTGAAGACCTCCACACTTTAACCTCCCCTTTTCCTGGCCTTAACATTTAAAAATTTGCTTCTCTTATAAAATACAAGTTTTGTTCCATGTTCAGATAGCAAGTTTACAAATTGTGTGTGTTGAAATCTGTGGTCAAGTTGGAAACTGATATATTATTTTTTCTCATATCAAGATTATTTTCACTCACAATAGTGAAGAGTTACAAGATGACATTCATTTTACAGATTAAGAAACTAGTTCCTTCTTGAAGGTGTTAATTACTATGGATCACCAAGAAATCTACATTCTGGGACACTATTATAGATTAAAACAATCCTACCATTTTAATGTAAATTTAGTGCTATAGAAGTCTTTTCAAAAGATATCAGCAATTTTTAACATAAAAAGAATAAAAGAAGTAGGTGAGGAGAAACTAGTTTTATTATCATTATACATTTTCCATAACATTCTATTGTTTTCAGATGTTTTAGGAAGCTAAGCTTCTATCTTGCTTCAACACCTCAGACTCCATGTCATGCCACATTTAGGGAATAATTTTCTAAACCTAAAAATTACTACACTTTTCACAAGTACAATTTGACCTGCATCTAAACTGCGTAAGATTTAGAGTAACACAAGAACAATGATAATTACAACAACCCTACTGATTAATTCTGCCAGTTGCTTCAGTTCAACTTGGTACAACAGGTTCAATGCCTTGACTTGTACCAAAGACTTAAAGGGTTGCAAACTGTTGTTGCCGTAACAACACACTTAAAATTCAATGTGTATTAAAAACAGAAATGACAGAAAGCAATATGCATAGGAGAATATTTCATTGAATTAGATGCACTTAATAGACAATCACTAAACTTCTACCTCATGCCAAGCATGATGATAGATCTCCCAAGCAGATTCTTATTGGAGTGTGAGCTGGTTAGTATTTTCCAACTTGACACAAACTAGTCACCTTGGAAGAAGGAACATCAGTTGAGGAGGTGAGTTGGTAATATTGGTCTGTGGAGCATTTTCTTGATTACTGATTGAGGTGGGAAGCACAGCCCACTGTGGTCAGTGCCTGTTCTAATAAAGTAGTTTTGGATTGAATAAGGAAGAAAGCTGAACAAGCCAGTAGGCAGCTTTCTTTCATGCTTTCTATTTCAGTTACTGATTCTAGGCTTCTGCTTTGGGTTCCTGACCTGACTTCCCTCAATTATGGATGTGATGAGGAAGTATAATCATTATTAACCTTTTCTTTCCCCAGGTGGCTTTTAGTCATGGTGGTTTTTTATCACAACAACACATAAAAGTAACTAGGACAGAGAATGTCTTCACATTATCAATTAATTAAATACTACATATAAGATCTCTAAACGTGTATATATATATGCATATATTCTTTATACATGCATATATAATAAATATACTAACTGGGTGAGGTGGAAGTAAGATGATTATAACTTATGTCAATTTTAAATTAAATACTCTAAAATTATTTCCAATTTATTTTGTTTTAAAGAATAATGATGCTATTATAATTTTTTCTGGTGATAAAACATATCTTTTATGTTTCCATCATGAAGGTATGTTTGATAAATGATTCTCTGGGTAATATTAAATTTGCATCGTGTTGGTATAACCTTAACAAAGAAAACAGAGATATAAAAGAACTGCTTTTAATAACATAATAAATTTAAGCCCTCTTAGTCATCAAGTATTCATTAGATGTTGTAAGCCCTGACTTTCATAAATTATCCTGCACTACAACACAAAGCAGAAGATCAGTATTGCGATTTTCTTTATCTGTATCATAAACTCTTAAGACTGTGATTGCCCCATTTTGCTATCAGACCATGTCCTATGATGGACTATAAGAAAATATTAAGGATTTTAAGAAAAAGTTTTCTATTTTTGTGAACTATACACTGAGTTCAACAATTATAAACACGATACATAATTAGAAGTCATCTATTTGTTTGCACAGAAATGAGGTTACATTATGAACCTTAGAAAGAATCATGTACCAGTGCCAACAAGTGGATACCAAAGGTTTGTCCATGCATTTGATTCATTTTACAAATGCATAAAATAATATGTTCCTTATTAACCCATTGCTAACTATTCAGCTTTTGTATCATACAATTAGAAAGGAGGTTTTTTGACTCTGATACCATTACAGGAGCAGGGGGCAAGTGTTCAGTTACAGATCTAAGGCAAAAGCTGACTTTGATATCAACAACGACAATTGTGCAATCAACAACTGATGTGGGATTCCCTTCTGTATGCTATGAATATGTCTTATTGCTATTGGTTAATAATGAAGCCTATTGGACCTATGACAGGACAGAATAGAGCTAGGTGAGAAAACTTAACTGAATACTGGGAGAAAGAAGGCAAAATCAGTGAGATGCCATGTAGCCACCTAAGGAGAAAGATGTGAGCTGCCCACCAGGAACCTTACCAGTAAACCAAGCCTTGTGGTAAAATATAAAATAATAGGAATGGAATAAGATGTAAGAGCTAGCTAAGAATATGCTAGAATTATTGGCCAAGCAGTGTTGCAAAGGTATAGTTTCTGTGTGATTATTTTGGGACTGGGTGAACAGGAAACAAAAGAGCAGCATCTGACTACAAACAGCATATAATACACCTAGAAATGGTCCATGTCAAACTCTAGATTATTCTTACTTTAAGATGTCTAACTTTTCAAAGACCCTGACATTATCAGGTAAGTAAGGCATTCTTCACACAATGCCTCTATGAGAGGATGATTTCCCATTTTACTGATGTGAGAACTGAGCCTACATGGTGTGAGGTAACTTGCCCAACTTCATACAAAAGGGCAGTATATAAGATGTGCACTTTTGAATTGCTGTATTATTTGTCCCCAAGTGATGTGGGAGTGTCATATATCAATCTGTTGATTTCATTGGTTAAGTAATAAAGAAACTGCTTGGCTGGCCCTCATAGGTTAAAACATAGGTGGGAGGAGTAAACAGAACAGAATGCTGGGAGGAAGAGGAAGTGAGCTCAG
>NC_022021.1:14275338-14276680 GCF_000317375.1 Microtus ochrogaster
TGAACGCATGCTTTTCGGTTTTCAGCCGTAGCAGGAAAAAAGCTGCGCCGTTTAAAAATGCCGGCTTTCTGGGCTGTCCTGCCAGGGCAAACTCTGACTCTTTTACGCAGGTGGTTCGTGCGGTTTGCAAGCACAGGCTGCTGAAGCTCACTTCTGGCAGGGACATTGAAACACTGTAGACTTGTGGCACTGAATGCAGCTCTGGCCGGTACCTCAGCCACAAGGTTGGAATGGCAGAAAGCTAAGGAATGGGCTACATCTAGCCAGCAAAGCCACGGCTTTAGTCCTACTGAGATTGCTTGGTAAATTAAAGTCAGAAAAACAGAGAGAGATACAATAAAGAGAAATTCAAAGACAAAGAAAATTTCTAAATTGTTTAAAGTGTGTTAAAAATATATGCAGACTAAAAGTTGAAGTTCTTAAAGTAAAAAACAAAAAAAAAGGGAAGAGAGTTGTTGTATGTGGTAGTACACGCCTTTAATCCCAACACTTGGAAGGCAGAGGGAGATTGATCTCTGTGATTTCAAGGTGTGGTAGCACACACCTTTAATCCCAGTGCCTAGAAGGCAGAGACAAACAGATCTCTTTGAGTTCAGGTGTATTAGCATACACCTTTAATCCCAGTGCCTGGGAGGCAGAGACCGTGGATCTCTGAGAGTTCAAGGACAGCCTGGTCTACAGAGTTATTCCAGAACAAAGAAATACAGAGAAGGAGTTTCAAAAAAATAAAAGTAAAAATAAATGAAATAGAGTTAAAATAAATGAAATAGAGTTAAAATAAAGCGCACAAAGATGGAACATACACAGAGAATTTTGATACTGTATGCTATTATGCTCTCTTTGAATTGTTTAAATGCTGAGGAAAGAACAAAAGCTACTAAAAGATATTTGTTTATAAATGCTGCTGAACTAATCCAACATAGATACTTTGAAAATGCCTTGACTTTGAAATTTGGATCTAAGGACATGTTGCTTTGGAAAGGAGTTTCTTATTTTGTTTTCACAGAGGATGAGACCCTGTTCATTTCTTCTATTCCGATATGGTATGATAGACCACGACCTCCCGAAAAGTTGCTTTGAACATCTTCAGAAAATTGCTTCGCTCAACTGCCAACTGAGATGAAACTAGCACACAGGTTATACTATGAAAGGCCTAATTAATGACACCCCCATTCAACAGGAAGCAGTTTGGAGAGAAAAAACTGCGCCCATGTTCCCAAATATGGTTTATAAACATTCTTTAACATTTAAAGGGGGATATGATATAGATATAAATAATTTGTATTAGTATAAATTTTGCTTTATTGATAGAGATTTAAGGTCAATTTTGTTATATGTATAT
>NC_022021.1:14277545-14282658 GCF_000317375.1 Microtus ochrogaster
AAACTGCTTGGCTGGCCCTCATAGGTTAAAACATAGGTGGGAGGAGTAAACAGAACAGAATGCTGGGAGGAAGAAGAAGTGAGCTCAGACATGACAGCTCTCATCTCGGGGGCAGACACCTCAGAGAGACACCATGCTCCCCGCTCCCAGGAAGATGCACGCGATGAAGCTCCGACCCAGGATGGACGTAGGCTAGAATCTTCCCAATAAGACCGATGCTACATAGATGATTAGAAATGGGCTAGTCCAGGTGCGAGAGTTAGCCGAGAAGAGGCTAGATAGAAATGGGCCAAGCAGTGTTTAAAAGAATACAATTTTGTGTTGTTATTTTGGGCATAAGCTAACCTGGTGAGCAGGCGGCCAGGGTGCTGGGGACGCAGCCCTGCCGCTCCTATTAGTACACCCAAGCATGCGTGTCCATATTCATCTCACCACTCCCACTAAATCAAGCCTGGAGCACTAAGTGTTGAGTATGTGGTAAATGTTTAGCATTCCATTCACTGCAGCAATGAAAATAACTTAAGTTTTTTTCAGTATATTAGGATGCTATAGATGTAGTACAGATACTCCCTTGCCTTTCTAGTTCAACTTTCCTCCTAGAATAGGTAATTAAATGGTGGCAGAAACATG
This sequence comes from Microtus ochrogaster, assembly GCF_000317375.1. Taxonomy (NCBI): domain Eukaryota; kingdom Metazoa; phylum Chordata; class Mammalia; order Rodentia; family Cricetidae; genus Microtus; species Microtus ochrogaster. Next base: position 14,278,176 of record NC_022021.1, read on the forward strand.
TAAATTGCTCTGGGCAAAGAGGCATTTAAAGGAAAATTTGAAAATTGGTCATAGATTTTGTAATAGTAGTCATTTGAGGCTATGTTTTCATAATCCATATGCCTTATTTTGTAAGCAGTGCTTAATGAAAGTGTTTAAAAGTGGATAAGATTGATTTAGATCATTTACTCCACCCAAAGATCCTGAACTTGACACATGTGGACCATACTAACCCAACCTGATTTTCAGTATCAGGATCTACTGGGACTACAGCCAACAAGAAAAAATAACACCTGCCTAATGTAGTAGAAATAACATCATATATAGATAGTCAGCCAGGCAGAAATGTACTTTAGGAAAGTGACATTGATCTTGGGCCAAGACAGGCAGCATTTGTGCAACTACTCAGCACAAAATGAACCTTTGATGAACAGCAGGGAAGAAACAAGAACAAGGAATTGCTTGTGACATTGTCTAGCGAGACCGGCAGAGGTGCAGTTTGACTTAACGCCGTAAGCAACAAGTATCTCTCGCAAGAATTCGTCCATGCCATATCTGAATGCTAGTATACATCTGTGATGGGACTCTTCCAGGATTAGGACTGAAATACATATGTTTGCTTTATTTAAAATTATATTAGTGTGGGAGTGAAAGCAATCCCAGAACTGTAAAGTCTAGGCTAAAATTAAGACAAGAGAACAGAGACTTTCATGTTCACTTTCTAATAATACCAGCATACAGAACCTTGACAATATACTCTAATGGAGCCTTCAGTGAGCATCGAAGGAGTTTGAGCTATCTAAAAAACTCAAGGATATCCATACAAATCTAAATCCTAAAATCATGGGACTACAGAAATTAGTAAAAAATATCCCTGCCTTCATTTAAAAATAATGGTGTTGTCGGAAGCAAGACATGATGTATGGTCTACTGCAAACTTTCTATTGCTTAGAAGATGAGATTTTTAATTTTATCAGTTTTTGCTTTGAGTAACAAGGAGCCCTTAAGTTTCTCAGACTATCTGCTGCAATATTCTGCTATGATAGAGCCTTGTCTTGGTCTGCGCAACCACAACACATTCACTGTTCTAGTGGTGCATGCTTCCTAGGGCAGAACCTTTTGTTGATTACATCATCCGGATGTCACTGCACAGCAGCAGCTGTCAGGGAGAAATCTGGGTGGTTATGATATACAGACAAATTGAGTAGAATGATGGAAGTTGGTCAATTTGGCCAGGCTGTTGCGTCCATGGAACATGTAATTGTAAGAAAGTACAAAGACATAGACGAGTAGCAGAAATGGAGATGGAAAGTGCCATTAACAAACTTCACCCCCTCTCTCTGCCCATGGAGAGACTCTAGGAAAGAAATCCTAATTGGCGTGAAAAATCTGTTTCTAGCCAACAAAATTATCTTAATCTCACCCTCAGCATTACCTATAATTATACTCCCTATTTCATTGCTAAACAGAGAAAAAAAGAAAGTATCTGCCTGAAAGTGTTCATTAGAAGATGAAGCTGAGACCCAGAAATGTTAAGTAATGTAAGGAAATCTACCTCACAGGTGAGTTGAAGAATCTCCTCTGAACAACTATATCAGCTTTCTTCTTGTTTTCTACCAGTGTTGGTCACTCTTGAATGTCACTCTTCAGCAGTTTCTGTCTGCCTTCACTTTTGGACTCATCTTGGGTTTGTGCATGGTGATAGATATGGGTCTATTTTCATTCTACTACATGTTGATATCCAGTTATGCCAGCACCATTTGTTAAATATGCTGTCTTTTTTCCATTTTCTATATTTTGCTTCTTTGCCAAAACTCAGGTGTTCATAGGTGTATGGATTAATATCTGGGTCTTCGATTCTGTTCCATTGGTCCCCCTGTCTGTTTTTATGCCAATACCAGGCTGTTTTCAGTACTGTAGCTCTGTAGTAGAGTTTGAAGTCAGGTATTGTGATGCCTCCAGAAGTTCTCTTATTGTACAGGATTGTATGGCTATCCTGGGTTTTTTGCTTTTCCATATGAAGCTGAGTGCTGTTTAATTTGAGGTCTGTGAAGAATTTTTCTTTTCATCTTGGCGCTACCAGTATAATTTCCCATCTAAATTAACTTGGTTATTGTATAATAAACTTACATAAAGGAAAATCTGTACCTTTAGATATCACAAATATAAAACCAAAGCTCTTACGATAAATATAAATAAGTAATAAGAAATAGTTACATCATAGAGCTTAGACGGAGACAGTGAAAGGACAAGAAATCTGGGTGTTCTGGAAACCTGTGCTATATCCTTGTAAATCTAAAGTCTAAAGTCATGATACCACACCTCTTAAGGACACTGAGATTCCTTGCTTTCATTTTCTATTCCAAAGAAATATGTTGTCTGAAATGAGAGGGCATATAAGCTACTACAACCCTTCTAGAATTTAGAAGTATAGTCAAAAATAACAATATATGATACAGTTTTAATATCCTTATCAAAAGATCTGAAATTAGAAATGCTCCAAGATTCAAAACCTTTTGAGAGCTGGCATGATGCTGTCAGTGGAAAATCCTACACCTGACCTCATGTGATGGATCCCAGTCAAAACACTAGCACTTCACATTTTATCCAGGATACTCGGGTTAGAACACGCCTTCTCAATCTTCTCCATCTTCCTCAGCTGCAATGTGTCTGTTCCAGGCATACCCATTCCTCCATGTTATCAAAAGGAAAATCCCAAATATGGTCCTAAGCATTTTGATACTGAGTATCAAACCTAAATTGTATTATAGTCAGTATGCACCTGATGTCTAACCTGCTTTCTTAAACCCTCTTTCACAACTGAGACTTTTTTTTTTTTTTTTTTTTTTTTTTTTGGCTTTTCAAGACAGAGTTTCTCTGTAGCTTTGGAGCCTGTCCCGGAACTAGCTCTTATAGACCAGGCTGGCTTCAAACTCACAGACATCTGCCTGCCTTTCTCTTCCAAAGACTGAGACTAAAGGTATGCACCAGCCACCACCTGGCAAGACTCTCCTTTTAATATAGTCACAGAGATTGAAATTTTTTCAACAGTGACTTTGTCTTTAAGTGGTTCACTGCCAAGTAAAGCTGTAGCCATAGAACTCACAAGATCCCAATGCCATTATCATGGTATGACCAGTAATGCCTACCCCATATATATATAAAACACTGTGCAATGGTATCACATTAGGTTTGATAAATTGAGTCACTTGATTCTTTATTTCTGGTTATTTTAAAATTTTCAGTCTTTGTTTTAAACTCTGTGGTGGTTTGAGTGAGATGTCCTCTGTAGTCTCAGGTATCTGAGTACTAGGTCTCCTCTTTGTGGCATTCTTTGAGTAGGATTAGAAGGTATGGCCTTGCTGAAGAAAGTATGTCACTGGGATGGGCTTGGAGGTTTTAAAAAGCTACATGTTTCTGTTGTCCCCTTTGCTTTCTGTTTGGGATTTGAGATGTAGAGCCCTCAGCTCTTGGCTTCCAGCTCTAGCTGCCAAGTCTGTTGCCATGGCGTCCTTGTCATTATGGACCCTAACCCACCAGAACTTTAAGCCCCAAATAAACCTTTTCGTAAGTCCCAGTCTTTGGAGGCCCTGTCCCAGTGCCTGCCAAGCCTTTACCCCTCCCCTGAGGAGGGGCAAGACAGCCGCCTGCCCAAACCTTGACCCCTCCCCCAGTCTATTTAAACTTCTCCTCGAAAGTCTCCGTGTGGCCTTTTCTCCCTCCTCCCTCACACCACCCCCCACCGTAGTCCTGTGTGGTGGCTTCCCCGTTTCCCTTGGGGCCACCCAAGAGTGCAGAAATTCCATTAAACCTGGATGTTTTTTTAATTTGGCTTGATTGGGGTTTTTGCGTTGGCAGAGAGCTCGTGTTAGGAAAATTCCTAACATTTGTAGGTTCTACCAAGATAGGGCAGCCTTTCCCTGCAGCCTCCAGTCATGCGTCGAAAGCGCCCTAGACTACCATTTGAGCTCTCAACGCCACACTAAAACCGGCTCCTGAACTAGAGCAGCTGCATCTTGGTGAGTCCCTTTTTCTTGTCTATGCTATAGGGTTTTTGGGGACCCATCTGTATTTACTTTTGTTGGTTATCAGACTCCTATGGAAATCGCGGGCCCATGCCAAGAGTCTGATCTCTGTGGCTAGGCCAAGCCTAGCTGAGGTGGATTTTGTTTGCTTTAGAGACTCCTAGCATTCAACATTTGAAGGCGAATTTAATTAATCCAGGCCAGTGGGTACAAGAAGACAATTTTAATATAAAAGCACACTCACACACCCGGAGTTCAGCGATCCACAGTAAACCGGAAACAGGAAGCGCTCCAGTCTCGCGTTCCAAATCATTAGTAAAAAAACATTCGCCCGAGGCTGTCCCGCCCCAAAAGGCGGGGTCTCTCTACATCTCCCCCGTTTGTCTAAATAAGACAGAACTAAACTAACTACAACTATAAACAATAATAACAAATAATAAATATAACAAATAATATGGAGAACAAAAGTTTTGTCAGAC
>NC_022021.1:14296412-14305071 GCF_000317375.1 Microtus ochrogaster
CATTCGCCCGAGGCTGTCCCGCCCCAAAAGGCGGGGTCTCTCTACAAACATTCACAACCCAGCTAGACCTAAGAGCTATTTTGGTGGACGCGCTGTTATAGACTTAGGTCACACACTCGGGCACAGACTTTAAAATGGGCACTTATAGTTCAAAGCCAGATTCGCTGTTGCCCCCGAATGCCTCTTACAAAATCTTTATAAATTGGTGCTGTCCAATACAATCTGTCCCAAACAGCTAATTTCCCTATGCACTAAGACTTGGCCTCAATACTATCATGACAATGGGACGCGTTGGCCACCAAAGGAAGTCTTGAACTTACCATCCTCCGGGACCTAGGAAATTTTTGTTGCCATAGGGGCAAATGAGCAGAACTTGCATATGTCCTTGGTTTGGGGGCTCTGCGCTCTTGCTCCTCCCTCAGTAGCCAGTGTCTCGCAGCACTGGTCTTGGTCTCTAGGGCCACAATGCCTCTAAATTCCCAGTCATCTGGGAACTGGGACCTCCTTGGTTTGGGGGCTCTGCGCTCTTGCTCCTCCCTCAGTAGTCAGTGTCTCACAGCACTGGTCTTGGTCACTAAGGCCACAATGCCTCTAAATTCCCAATCATCTGGGAATTGGGACCCCAACAATTCTAGTGGGACCATGCAGCCCACTGGCCCCTATCTTCCATCAACCTAGTGCCTGAAAAAAACAGCTGAGTCTTCCCAACAGACAAGACTATAGCAAGTGGTTAATCTGCAAGCTTAGGCCTTAGCTGCTGCCCTAAGGCAACAGGAAGGGGGACAAGGGAAGCCAACCACAAGACTCTACAGTGATGGAGCCCAGCTTAAGTCAACCTCACAGGCTGTTACAAGTGTGACCTAAATGGTCATGTGGCATGATATTGCACTACGCCTCCTCCAAGGTTATGCCCTATCTACTAGCAACCTGGACACTGGAAATCGCAATGCCCCCATGTGGGCTTGTCCACTCTGTCACGCCATGAAGGTCTGGCCTCACCAGCATCAACACTTGAAACTATGCCAGCCTTCGAACTTCTCAGTCTTGCAGAGGATTAATGCTGTCCAGACTTGGTATATCTCATAACCCTATCTAAGCCTAAGTCCATTACATTTCTTTTGGACATGGGAGTTAACTATTCTGCTCCAACATCTCACTCAGGCCTTATGTTTCCCTCACCAATTTCAGTTAATGGGGGTAGACAGGACCCATTCCTCCCCACTTAAAACTTTGCCACTGCCCTACATTCTTGCAGGACAATTTTTCTAACTCCTAGGTCTCTCAAACTTCAATGGACAGGACCTCACACAACACCTGCCTTCTCACCTCCCCCAAGGAAGAGATGCCTGGCATCTCCAGGATGACAGAACATGGGGATGCCTTTCCAGCCACACCTCTAGCTGAGCATGGATCCACCAACACCCAGCTCTCCCCTTCCCCATGTTACTCCATAACTGCAGGAAGTAGCCAGACTTGAGCCAATGCCCCTTTTTCTAAGAGAGCCTCAGCTTCCTGTTACCCCTTATACAAACAGTCTGGAATGTAAGTCCAGGTCTCTGGCCTCCATCTTTGGAGGCCCTGTCCTTGTGCCTGCCAAACCTTGACCTCTCCCCCAAGGAGGGGCAAGGCAACCCACCAAACCTTGACCCCTCCCCCAAGGAGGAACAAGACCACCTGCCAAAACCTTCACCCCTCCCCTGAAGAGGGGCAAAACAACTTACCAAAACCTTGACCAAGGAGGGGCAAGATAGCCCGATAAAGCCTTGACCACTCCCTCAGTCTATTTAAACTGCGACCTTTTCTTATTCCCTCCTGGTGGTCACATTTGTGGCTTCCCCATTCCCCTCAGGGCCACCTGAGAGCACAGAAATTCCATTAAACCTGGGCCTCCTTTAATTGTCCTTTGGCTTGATTGGGATTTATGCATAGGCAGAGAGCTCATGTTAGGAAAATTCCTAACACTTTCTGTCTTACTACAGTTTCTATTGATAAGATAAACACAGCATGACCAAAACCAATTGGGGAAAGACAGGGTGTATTACATCGTACAACTCTCGGGTTACATTCCAGCACTGAGGAGAGTCAGAGCTGCAACTCAAGTCTGGAACTTGAAGGCATGAACTAAAGCAGAGGCCATGGAGGAGTCCTGCTCATGGGCTTGCTCCTCATGTGTGTTCATCATGGCCTACTCATCCTCTTTTCTTATATCCTTCAGTAACAACTGCCCAGGAGTGACACTGTCCACAGTGACCTGGGCTCTCCCATATCAGTCATTAATCAAGAAAAATGCCCTATGGATTTGCATGCTGGCAAACTGATGGAGGCGTTTTCTCGATTGAGATTCCTCTTCCCAGATAATTCTAAAACAACCAGGAAAAAAAGCTTTATGATACTACTAACTGGATTTCAGGTCCAAAACAGAATTACTTGATTTAGATGGCTTACTGCCAACTTAAAACTTTCTTAATTCCAATCTTAGCAAACTACAGCAAACATAGTGACCTGTTTTGCTCGTGGTTGTCTGTGTATTTAGTTGGAAATAGAATTATATCTTAATTGATTGGTGTCTTCTTACAGCAGGAAAAAGACTCCCGACTCAGGGAACATATTAATAAATAGGGACACTTTCACTCAAGTCCCGGAATGAGACTGAACTATGAGAAGTTAGGCAATGCTGTGGGCTCAATGGGGTCTCTAAATTCACATGTGAACCTAACTCCAACCCAGCTGGTTCAGAAAGTAATGCCTTTGGAGAGGTATTTTGGTCAAGAGAACTGTGTCCCAGTGAAAAGATTAGCACCATTACAAAGGGCTTGTTCGAGAGAGTTCATCTTTCTAATCTCCCCCTTTATCCCATGAGAGGACACAGCAAGGGGGTCCTCAGTAGAGGACAGCACCTTAATTTCTGACATCATAACTTTCAAGATGTGAAAATTTCATTTTCATACTTTACAAATGGCCCAAATGTAAACATACACTCAAGAACTCTCAACCAACTACTAAATTCCATAGAATGGCTCTTTGGTTGAACATATATAGTCAGCCATATACCACCCCCTAACTCCAGGATAAGTACTGACAAGCTTGGCTTGTCTGCGCCTGCTTTCTACTCTTGTGGACTAGTGAGTTATAAATAAAGTAACCCACCTCCACTAAAAGCAAGTGGCATACTGAATAAAACATATCAAAGCCTGCTTATGCAATGAAAAGCATTTACCTTGGAGTCAGAGACTGAAGTTTGAATAGCTAATTAGATCTATTTAATAGGTACGAGAAAAATCACACAACATATCATGTTTCCTCTCTCAGAAATAAAGGATAATTATTCTTTACTTCTGGATTTTAATGAGAATTAAGTTGAATTAATATTTTAGATGAGTTGGGCTAGACAAAATATTGCCTTAATTATTTTGTTCATTAAGATTTCATGATTGACTAACTTTTTTTCTTCTCAAAACTTGCAAAATTAACACTGTAAATAGATTTTTCCATAGAGTGCTTCATCTCTAAATAGCACTTTATAAAGTTAATAGTGAAAATATGGTTAACCATCTTCTTTTGGGAACTAAACTGACAAAACTGGTTTTTCAGAAACATTCTGCTCTGTATTCACATCTGTGTTTGCTGGTATTCTTTGTCAACTTGATTAGATCTGGGATCAATTGAAAAGCACAAATCTGTAACAGTTAACTGAGGGAGCAGGTGTCTTCCTACAGAGTGGGTAGCATCCTCAGGTTGTGGCCCAGATATAATGAAGTCTGTGCAGAAATAAATACTGATTTTTTTCCCCTGTCAATTCTCATTCCTTGCCCATGAGTACATCTATCCTGTATCTACAGATCTTGCATCGGGACCTGCCATTTTTTGGCTCTCCAAAATCCTCTGGACCTTTGATGCCAGTTGAGTGTGTGGAGGAATCTGACCTCAGGGTCTGAACAGCTCACAGATTCTCAACTTAACTTCCAGTGTGCAACCATTTTTTCCTTCAGAATCTGTCTTTACTATATATCTACATCTTTTTCTGAACACATGAATCTTTAATCTGCTAACCAGCAAGGCTAGGATTAAAATGGCAGCTTTGGCAGCTGGCTCCACCCCATTCCTTGGCTTCCTGAGAGGCTAGCTTCATGGTGGAGGTACTGGTGGAAGCCACATTTATTGCCACAATTCTGTGGAGTTTCTAGGTCCATGCCATCACCAAAAAGCTTATCAACTGCTGCTCACAAACACTATTTGTTTGGTGGCAGGGCCTCTTAAAAGAGTGGCATGGTTTTTGCTGCTAACACTGAGTCAGGAAGTCTCTCTTTTTCTTTTTTATTTATTTAAAAAAACTATCTTTTCTCATTTTACATACCAATCCCAGTTCCCACTCCTTCCCCTCCTCCTACTCCCCCACATTCCACCCCCAATCCACTCCTCAAAGAGGGTAAGGCTCAGGAAGCGTCTCTTAAAGGAACAGTGCCTCTGCTTGCCACCAGCAAACAGAGCCCACCCAAGAAAATGCTGCTACCAAGAAGCTGTGCTTGACTCTGTTCTTTTGTGTCTGGAATCCCTTTCCAAGCTCTCTCAGGTTTAATGTGGATGTAGCTGTCAAATGTTGGTCACCATTTATAGATGGAAGTTTCTGTCCCTCCTGCTCCTATAGCTGTTCCAGTCCATAAAAACACACAGAAGCTTATATTAATTATAAACTGTTCGGCCTATTGCTTGGGCTTATTACTAACTAGCTCTGACAACTTAAATTAACCCATAATTCTTACCTATATTTAGCCACGTGACTTGGTACCTTTTATAAGTAAGGTATTCTCATCTTGCTTCCTCTGTATCTGGCTGACAACTCTGCTTTCCTTTTCCCAAAATTCTCCTAGTCTGATTGCCCTGCCTACATATACTTCCTGCCTGAATATTGGCCAATCAGCATTTTATTAAACCAACTAATTTTTACAGTATACAAGAGCATTGTCCCACAACATAATATATCTTCACAGTGTACAAAAATAATATTTCACAACAGTTGTATTCCTCTAGAGACTCCTGGCTGTAGCACAAATTATAATTGTTCTTAATAATAAAAACTCAGAGTCAGATATTAGGTGGTGAAAGCTGAAGAATCAGAGAAGCAGAGCAGTCAAATCAGCCACTAGAGAGTGTAGCAATGCTCTGTCCAAAGGGACGATACTGTTTCTACAAAATTTTTAGACTGACTGCTGTCTCTATGAAACGTCAGGCTACATGCTCAGACTGAATTCTCCGACAGATCTGTCTATACAAATCCTCAGACTGCCTCTTAGACTGAATGCTCAGACTGCATCTGAACTCCTGTGTCTTCCTGCCTAATATTCCCCTCTCCACCCAGCCATATCACTCCTGTCTCCACCTTCCTAGTGCTGGGTTTAAAGATATGTAATCCCAAATACTGGGATCATCTTTGTGTAAGCTCTGCTTCTCTTTTAGACAAATTTAATCTCACGTAGCCTAGGGAGGCCTTGAACTCACAGAGATCAGTCTGCCTCTGTCTCCTGAGTGCTGGGATTAAAGGTGTGTGCCACCACTCCCAGGCCTGTATGGCTAACTAGTGACTTAGTTCTGCTCTCTGATCTTCAGGAAAGCTTTATTTTGTTAGATTACAAACAAAATATCACTGTACCTGACTAATACAACATCTACCTATTACTAAATTTTATGAATATTTCTAAAAAGAATTTTAAATAAATATTTATTGAACTTTCATATACCATAACCTATGAAAAATAGATCAACACCAAAGCTATGAACAGGTAACTGATGTCTGGAGCTGGTGAGGTGGCTGAGCCAGTAAAGATGCCCACCTATAAACCGACAACCCTAGGTTGAGCTCCAGGATCCATAGGGAACAGAAAATCAATTCCCCCAGCATTGTCTTCTAACTTTCCCACCTGTGTCATGGCATACACACACACACACACACACACACACACATACACGCCCGCGCACGCACACACACACACACACACACACACACACACGCCTGCGCGCGCACACACACATACACACATACACACACAATTGATAACATACAGTTTTTGAAAGTAGGTGCTATTTTAAAATGCATTAAGAAAGAATTAATTATGCAATTAGTTTAATTAATCTTTATCAAGTAATATAAATCATATCACTCTTTTTATTCATATTTGATAGGAGATTAAGCATGATTTCTCATGTAATTATAGCATGGTTGCAGGTTTGTGTATATAAAAGACATATTCCCATATGTGATGTGAATATCCCATAAACAAATATAAATAATACAAATACAATTGTTAGTATAGCCAAGAAAATAATAAGGAACACTTAGCCAACCAGTATTAAAACCAAGTGAGGATTTAATTTTATATATTATGACCTAGATTAGAAAATAATTTATTATATTTTTGTTTTGCTCTGCTTTTTTGGTTTTTGTGTTTTGTTTTGTTTGTTTGTTTCTTTTGTTTGTTTTTCAAGACAGGGTTTTTCAGACAGCTTTGAAGTCTGTCCTGGAACTAGCTCTCGTTGACCAGGCTGACCTAGAATTCACAGAGCTCTTCCTGCCCCAGCCTCCCAAGTGCTGGTATTAAGGCTTGTGCCACCACTGCCTGGCTCATAAATTATATTCTAATTGTTTTTCTGGATATTCTGCATTCAGGCTTCCAAATGTTTCTTCAATTGCATTTCCAAGCTATCATATGCTAAAATGAAGGCCTAGGAAAAGCGAGCTCTGCCAGCCCCAGCACTTCTGTGTACACAGTCTATGTCATTGCACCAACGTCCGATTGTGATGGTCTCCTTGCATCAAATGTGCTTGGATTCAAAAGTGAATACCTGTAACTGCTGTGTGTAAGACTCTAGAAGAGGCTTCCTCACGGTCCTTGCCTGGCTGTTTTCATTAGAATCAGCTGGAATGAGCATTAATAAAGCAATCCTATGCCCTATCACCCCAAGTTTTTAGAAGACAGAATAAATGACTCCTTAAAGACAGCATGTCAAAATCCCCAAATCTGTTGACTATTTTGGTTGACAAATGAGTAGGTTGCAGATGGAATTAAAATTGCCAGTCAGCTGACCTTAAAATATGGAGAGTATCCAGGTACCCACATGCTTTGTAAAAGGAGGATAAGCCGTCAAAGAGAGTCCCAGCTGAAAAGATGGAGGAAGCAGACTGAGCATGCTTTCCAGGAGCTGCCAAGGGTAAAGAGACAATTATTCTGTAGGACTCCAGAAAGGAAGCCAACCTAACCCAAAAGAGCTATCTTAAATTATATTCTAGTTTACAAAAAGAGGAAGGTCACACAGTTTTGTTATTTAAGCCTCTAAGATTATAGTAATTACTTCAACAAAAATTAATGACAAATCAAGATTTTGGGATATAGGGGAATTTGCCTTTTGTCAGTCTCCCAGATGACTCTTTTGTATGTTAATATTTTTGAAAATTACTAACCTTGGTGGATGAGAAGTGGTTTAGTAGTTAAAAGTGCTCGGTGTTCTTACAGAGGACGCTAGCACCCATGTCAAATGATTCATAATCACTTGTAACCCTCTCCTGGCCTCTAAGTGAACATACACATACACACACACGTGCACAAAAATACAATATCTGTTGTGAAATATTATTTTAAGATGTGTTACATTTGTTTATGCTGTGTAACATTTGTTTTAATGATGAAAAGATGTGTTGCATCCTTTTATATAGCATTGTTTAACTCTCTGAAGCTATGTTACTGTGCCTGTCTAAAACACCTGATTTATCTAATAAAGAGCTGAACAACCCATAGCGAGTCAGTAGAAAGGATAAGCAGGGCTGGAAGGCAAAGAGAAAAAATGGGAGGATAAATCTGGGGAAAAGAAGGACCAAGAGAAGGAGAATGACATTAGTGGCCAATCACCCAGCTACAAAAAGAAAGAAGAAAAAAGGTATACAGAAGTAGGTAGAGAAAGGTAAAAGCTCAGACATAAAAGATAGATGGGATAATTTAAATTAAGAAAAACTAGCTATTAACAAGTCACACTAAGGCTGAGTATTCAAAAGAAAGAGTAAGCCTCCATGTATGTATCTAGAAGTTAGGTAGTGGGCACCCTAAAAGAGCCAAAAGAGTAAGAAAGAGAAAAAAAAAAAGCAAAAACAAAAACGAAAAATACCACATCTTTTAAAAATTTTACTAATTTGAGTTTTCCTTTTTTAAACATTAAAGATATCTTTAAAAAGCTATGGAGAAACCCTGTCTCGAAAATCCCCCCCCCCAAAAAAAGATAAATTTCTTACTCTGACTAAATAAAAAAAAAAAAAACAAGTATGATAAGAGTCATTAGACTTTGGTTTGACAACTGTGGGCTTAAATAAGTGAAGAAACAAGACAGTGACTTTTACCCTAGCCCTAAAAAACATTTAAAAATTGAAATCACACCGGACAGAAATCTCAAGGTCCAAATCAGGAGCAGAAGGAGAGAGAGCCGAGCAAGGAACTCAGGACCGCGAGGGGTGCACCCACACACTGAGACAATGGGGATGTTCTGTTGGGAACTTACCAAGGCCAGCTGGCCTGGGTCTGAAAAAGCTTGGGATAAAACCGGACTTGCTGAACATAGCGGACAATGAGGACTACTGAGAACTCAAGAACAATGGCAATGGGTTTTTGATCCTACTGCA
>NC_022021.1:14305611-14310959 GCF_000317375.1 Microtus ochrogaster
TCTCTCTCTCTCTCTCTCTCTCTCTCTCTCTCTCTCTCTCTCTCTCTGTGTGTGTGTGTGTGTCTTCTTTTCTGCTTCTCCTGTCCTCAGAGGCCAGACTCCCCCTCTTCCTGATTCTTTTCCCGTTCACTTTCCTCCAATAAGAAACCTGAGCTCTGTAGCATGGCATCTTTCTCTCTCATGCAACTTTTTAAAAATTACAACATATAGGAAGCATTTAGGTAGATAATAATTAGAAAACACAAAATCTATTATTAAGAGGCAGGGCCTAGGACTATAGTGCAATTATAAATTATAAAGCTTCTTAACATATTCAGAACCAGCACTAAAAGAAAAGAAAGTAAAGGGGAAAATCACCTAAATAAGAGATAAAAGGTCTAAAATGGGCAGTGACTCTAACTTAACTAACAAGTGTCAGGGGCCAGTTGGAGTTTTAAGAAATTAATGGGCATGAAGAATGCAAGAATTTCCATGTAATCATGTGTCAAGCTTTATTGTGCACATGGATTGCATTAATTAACACCAGAAAAGTTTTCACCAAATTGGGCTGTGCTTAAACATGCCAAAAATAAACCACTCAGGATCAGACTCCCAAAGTTTGAGCCAACTCCGGTTACTGAGTCATGTTGCCCCTAACTACCTTCTTGCCTCTGGTGGATCATTATTCTGTAGGCTGTAGCAGTCACAGACACCCCTAAAACTGGTGCCCAATGTGTAGAGCTTGAGCCTCGGAGAAGACATGAAAATTTTTCTTTAAGTAGAAGCAGTCCTCTTAGCCAAGGGGTTGCAACCGCAAGTGAGAGAGTGAACTAACAAGGGTTTCCCTCAGTCCTCTGAGGCAAAGCATTTTATACAGTTATCGAGCTGTTTGTTAAAGATCCAGAGAAGGAAAGCACTATGCAACAGCTCTGCAACTTTATACAAGTCACTGTAAAATTGAATTCTAAATGGTTTGAATCCTAAACAAGGAACCATTGATACTGAAATTGAAAACACATAGGAGTTAATACAAAAAAAAAAAAAAACCCATAATAAAAATCTCTTTCAATTATTTTTCATTCTGAACTGTATCGCTTGGACCCTCTAAGGAGGATCAATAAAATAAACAAACAAACAAAAACCTCTGCTGGATACATCCAGGCAGGTTTTGGCAAGGCAGACCAAGTGAACTCCAAAACCTCTCTGACTACCTGGTGGTCAGTGAGCCAGGTGTGTTTCAGGCATGCCCATTTGACCATAACTCAGTGTCCTTTGGTCTCATGGCCCTTTCAGATGCCTGGGTCCACAGAACACTGAAAAGACTAATTTTCGTTGCCTGAGTTTCAAGGAGTAGGCAGGGCTCCACAGATGCTTGAACAACTAGCCTGTGCTGCCGCAGGGCTCCACACTTGTGTAAGGAACAGGCCTGGACTGCCACAGGGCTCCACAGTTGCTTGAGCAACAACAGGCCTGGGCTGAACCAGGGCGCCACAGTTCTTTGAGCAAAGGCCTGGGCTGCCCCAGGGCCCCATAGTTGTTTGAACAAAGGCCTGGACTGCCCCAGGCCTAGCTTTTTGTTTTCCCTCACAGCAGGGATGAGCCAGTATTGATTGATCTATGGCCCCTTCTTTGGGATAAATAAAAATAGGCCAAAATTTTACTATAGGAACAATTGTGACTGGGGTATATAGAACTTCAGCTGGTCTTTGAAATTTCCCAATTTTTGTATTCATAAGTGTGTATGTGGGGGGGGGGTGGACTGTTACATGATCTTAGAGACATAAATGCTACGATGTGAACAAGGGGGACCTTCCAACTAGATTTCCCTGTTCTTATGATTCCTCAAGAACATTAATAATTATACTTTACTTAAAAGCCTGATTTCTCTCTATTCCTTTACATCCTGCAGTTGGCCAACTAAAGATGAAGTTGGTAGGCAGACTACAGACACTAGGGACAGCCAGAGTGGTCAGGACTCCTGACGCCAGGAGAACAAAACAAGCTGAGAGGCAGATATGGGTCTTCAAAATCCAGACTCAGCCATTTATTTAAATTTGGGTAACAGTTTATTGGATAGACTGAGGAAGCAGCAGAGTTACATGGGTAGCTTTGGAGGTCCGGTTTGCACATCCTCACCCCAAATGGGTATCCTGAAAAAAACCACCGAAGCGCAACAGTAACCGATCAAAAGTATAAATTAGCCAACAAAGGCCAGAGGTGCCCTGAGAATGAAAACCGGCCTAACTTGGGTAGAAAGGAATGTTGCTGAAGGATTATGAATGTGGAGAGAATATAGGGGAAGGATGGAAACATTTGAGATGAGGTCCTAGAGAATGGAATCTAGTCAATGAAAAGTGGGAACCAGTGGGACCTGAGCTTGGACACAGAAACAGAAGAAATGTTTAGCACACTGTTTGAGCTGAGTTTCCTTGCCTTGTGCAGGGAGCCAGACAAGATCGCCATTATAAGATGGCACCACATCCTGTCTTGTTGATTATAAACAACTCCATATTTGGCTATGCCTTTGAGAGCTGCCTGTGTTCCCCCCCCCTTCCCGCATGCGCAGTGAATATGGGTCCCTGGGCCTATCTCGATGCAGTCTGGTGTCAGCTGATGGTGGCAGCCAATCACAGGGCGACCCATGTGCCAATTCCCAATATAAGCAGCAGCCATTGTGCCCCCCCTCTCTCTTTCTCGTCTCTCTCTTCAGCGTCTCATGTCTCTCTCTCTCTAGCGTCTCTCTCTTTCTCGTCTCTCTCTCTCTCTTGCTCTCTCGTTTCCTGCCCCCCTTCGCTTTATGCTCTCCCTCAACCAAATGCACTCCAGTAAAGCGTGATCTGAGAAGAATCCTCGTGTGTGATGGGTGTTTCTTCCTCGCCGGTCAAGAAGCCCGCCGCGGCCTTGATAATAAAAAGTGAATAGAAAAGTAAAAGCAATCCTATTGAAACACGGCAGTAATAATGAACTGCCGGCAGCTCTGTCTGGAGAGCACAAGCAGGGAGAGCCTGCCTAGAAGAGAAGCCGGGGCAGCCCTGGCTGTTGATGGTAGAAGGCTGCTCCAAAGGGTTGGTGCAATAAGTTGTCTGTTACTGAGTGTGAGGTATTTTCTGAAGACGCGCCTCTCTGCTGATGTAAATAATTAAAATCAGACCAAATCAGACAGAATTAAAGATGCCCATGTTTAATGGAATGCTTCCGGGTGCCCCCAGGGAAACATGGAGGGGGGAAGAGAGAGAGAAGGGGAGATCCAGGCAGCAGTTTAAATAGTCTGTGGGAGTGGTCCTGACCTTCCCTGAGGAGCAGTTATCATTTGGCAGGCTTTTTTGACCCTCTATGGGGAGGGGTCACCATTTGGCAGACTTTCTCAGAGGTGGAGTTTGAACTAAGGAGCTGGAGTGAAGCCCCCCAGCCAAACAATCCAGACTTTTGTATAAAGGGGCGTTAAAGAGCTAAGGTGATGCTTTCAACCATTCTAGGCTTTTTGGATAAAGGTGTGCCAGCAAGCTGAGATGAAGCCCCTCAAACAAACACTTTAGACTCCTTGAATAAAGGGGCACTGGCTCAAATCTGGCTGCTTCCTGCGGGCATGGGATGATGTGGAAGAGGGGAGAGCTAGGAGTTGGTGGGCTCACGCTCAGTGAGACAAGCGGCATCCAGTTTACTGTCATCCTGCAGACCTCAGGCAGCTGTTTCTTGAGGGAGATGAAAAGGCAGGTGGCTAGGAGAAAAAATATATTGTTATTATTGGCCCTAGGAATGGAGCTAGCCATGGGAAGTCATTAACTGTCAGAAGTGCCCTGATTGTACAGACAAGGCTTGGGTGTATAAGTGGGACACAATAGCAGATAAAACCAGATTTTAGTTGGTAGGTGTTCTTGATCCAGGAGAGTTGGTACCAATGGTGAAGTTCCATGAGCTGATGCAGGTATTGGCATTGTCTGGAAAGGGCTTTGGAAGTTGGTCTTGGCCCAGACAGCAGAAGTGCCCTGTAAAATATGCTTGAAAATGGGTGGGGTTAAAATAGGCTCTGGAGACTGTTAGTTTTTTACCAGACCAGATTTCTTGATACAGCAGGAGAACTTTTTCCCAGGAACCTGTAGGCATCTCTAAAACAACTGGAACAGATTTACATCTTGGTGTCATAGCAAAAGGCTATTGCTTTAGGCTAAAAAGGCATAAACATTTTAGAAGACAATTAAAGAGAATTGGGAACTCTAAGCCTCTGAAGACACACCTGAAACCTGTTAGTCCTGGACTATGAAGCCTGTTAAAGAGGCACACCTGTGTATTTTAGCAGGCAACTTAACAAATGAAGTGATAAGTTACCAGTACCTTAAGTCATCAAATGCCATTAGACAGATATAAGAGGGATAAATGAGCAGAAATAAAACTGCTTTTTTTTTTTTAGCTACGCAGGAAATCCCAAGTCTCTTCTTAGCCCTAGGAGAACACCAGCCTAGAAATAGTGCTTGCCGTTAGCTGCTGAGTACAAGCGGCCGGAAGATTTTCCTGTGGGGAGAAGATTTAGTCTACCTGTCTTGGCAGGATGAGAAGATCGATTCCTAGGGTGGCATTCAGGAAGCTGAAGAGGTGGAAGGCCACTTTTTGCTGTGTGGGTGACTTTGCCAAACCCAAAGGCAAGCGTCAAGGTAGAAGGTCTTTTGTAACCATGTATCTTTTTTGAGGAGCTATAGGTTACTGCCGGAGCTGGCGTGTCTCTGTTAGAAGCTCTTTTGGTAAATGCCATACTCTCAGGTCTGTAAAGGCTTGAGAATTGGTACCATTACTTGTTATATTTAAAGTAGACATATAAGCTAAATTTAGACATGTATTTTATCCAATTAGTTACAGCTTACCAATGCTAGTAAATGTAAGAAGATTAAAGAAATATTTTAATAAGTCAAAGAATATTAGCACACATGGGTATTTTTACCCAAGATGGAGGTGGTGTCAAAATGGAGGCTACCCACATGTTTGTATTTTTCCAGAGCTGTTGTATAATGGAGTTATAAGTTTTACAGATCTTAAAACACGCACACATACACACAGAGAAATAAAACAAGCATACTGTGAAATCAAACACAAATACTCACAGAGACATCAAGTAAGCATACTGTGGCCACATTATTTTAAAAAACAAATACAACTTTTTTTAGGAACCTGTGTCAGCTGACTGACATAAAAATCCTGATGTAGGCAAGGGGCAGAAGGCAGGGAAGCACAGAGGTGGTCTCATTAAGGACCAGATTAGCACGCACTACAAGAGGAAACAAAAACAAAGGAACAGGTGGCGCACGCCTTTAATCCCAGCACTCGGGAGGCAGAGGCAGGCGGATCTCTGTGAGTTCGAGACCAGCCTGGTCTACAGA
>NC_022021.1:14311059-14323193 GCF_000317375.1 Microtus ochrogaster
AAAAAAAAAAAAAAAAAACCAAAGGAACACCTATAGAGCTTTAGAAAGAATGTGGAAGATGGATCAAGAACCATTGTAGAGAACAAACAGCTAGAGAAGTAGGGAGGGGAGTGGGGAATGGGAGCACACTCTAGAAACCATGGGCTTTTGGAGCCTTGTTTGTTTTTATGTTAGGTGTTAGAGAGCCCCAATTTAAAAGGATTTATTGTGAAAGGCAGCTCAAGGGTGTTTGAGGATCCAGCTTTGAATCACAAGAACCCATTTAGAAGCCTATGCCAAGTCTTGGGACTCAAGCCTGTCACAATGTGTCCACCGGGACAGGCCTCTTGAGTCAGAAACAAAGGGTCATGAGAAATGAGTGGCAGACATCTCTATCACTCAGTCCTGTCTCAGCCAGGCCTGGCTCACCACTTGAATCGGGCATTCAGCACGATGGTGACTTCCATGGAAAGCCCGAAAATCGACAAAAACAACTGAAAACGGGTCCCTGAACCCTAATGGCATGTATTCAAAAAAGGGTACTCGCCGAGATGAAGCCAGTCTTAGCCTGGCAGAGCAAGAGCACGCTCGAGAAGAATGTTTTCCAACACATGGCCCTGGGCCTGTTTGAACACCCCGTCACCCCTGGTGGAACCTCCAAACATTAGGTATTTTGTTAAGTCAAACCTCTCCACGGAAATAATTCCAATCAGACCAAATTAAACCAAATTAAAGATGCCTATTTATTTATTTATTTATTTAAGATTCTGCCTCCTCACCGCCTCCACCTCCCATTTCCCTCCCCAAGATGCCCATTTTTAATGCAATACTCCCAGGTGGCCCCAGGAAAACCGGGAGAGGGAAAGAGAGAGAGAGAGAAGGGGAGACCACAGGAAACCCGGAGATCATGTGTTCTTTCGCTGGGGGGGGCAATTTAAATAGCTTGTGGGGGTGGTCCTGACCTTCCCTGGGGAGGGCTCACCATTTGTTGGGCTTTCTCAGAGGTGGAGTTTGGACTAAGGCAATTTCCCAAAGGAGGGAACTTATGCCAGGAGCTGGGATGAAGCCGTCCAGCCAAATACTGGGACTATAAATTCTTTTCCTGCAGATGCAAGGTCAAATTATCCATCAAATTATCGTGGTCAAACACATCCAACAGTGTGTTTTGCAACCTTAGCAAAATAAGGGACTTTATTTTGTCTTTTACATCAAAAGTGGAGACGTTCTCATTTCAGGTCTTTCAGGCACTTAGAGCCCAATCTACCCAGGTTCCTTTGTATTTATGATTACTAAGACTTCATTCTTTATTTTTATTTTATTTTATTTTATTTTATTTTGGTTTTTTGAGACAGGGTTTCTCTGTGGCTTTGGAGCCTGTCCTGGAATTAGCTCTGTAGACCAGGCTGGTCTCAAACTCACAGAGATCCACCTGCCTCTGCCTCCCGAGTGCTGGGATTAAAGGCGTGCGCCACCATCGCCCGGCCGACTTCATTCTTTAAATGTGTATTTTTGTACAGAGTAACAAAGCATTTAACAACATGAGCAGGCTTGGGAGAGGTATAAGAAGAAAAACTGGGGTAAACTGGAATCAAGAAAGATTTTTAGAATATTTCTCCTGGATAATATGGTGGCCAAGGAATGCCAATGTAATTGAACATTTCTCTAATTCCCTTTGGGGTGGAAAGGGTACAATCAGTAGGAGTTAAATTATTTTGAAATTTTTACCAATATTTTTGGTATAGACAGAGAATCTGTTACATCAGACTGTCTGTACATGTACTGAGATCCTTCCAGCAAGTTCTTCTTACATGGCTCTGTTACACTTTGATACAGTTCACATTTTCCTTTCATTTGCAGTATCAACTAGAAATGTACTTTCATGCTTACATGGGAATTCACAATTGTTTTCTCCTGTGTTCATTTCTCACTTTCTTCTGACTGTCCTGTCACCTAGTAGGAGAGTCCTCTAGAGCTCAGAATTTAAATTGCCCTGAATTTTAAAGATCCCAGATCTTATGTAAACAACTTCAGATTTAAATCTTTAGCCATTATTGACCATTGTTAATTAAGTAGGTTTGGATTGTTTTTTTAGTTTTGTGCTTGCCTTTGTTCTGACATAAATGAGCAGCCCGTGGCAAGGGAGGAAGGTAGAGGAGGTTCATGAGAGCACAGACTCTATTGAGGTCATATTTTACACAGTATTCCAAGCTCCTGCTGCGTAGTTAGTAATGTGTGCTTTTCACAGCAGGATTGGGTCAGGGCTGTCTGTGCCTGGGTCCTTCTCTGAAGTTAGGTGTGCTCAGATTTCACCGCACAGTGCCTCTCCCTAGCTAGACTGCCACCGAGCATGGTCCTGAGCATGGTGTGGGGCCCGAAGAGCTCCAGGGAAATACCATTATGTCATATCTGGAACCTGACTTTGTCAAATCTCTCTTATGCACTTCTTTTCCAGAGCTCCCATTACAACGAGAGACTAATAATAATGGCCCTGCTTATACTAGCAAACGATTTGAGGGATTTTACAACTTATAGACCATTAATAGTGGTCTATAATAATTACTAAATGTCTTACAATCCAAGGGTCAAGCTATTGTGAAGCAACACCATTAAGAACTTAGACGGCAAATTTTAGAATTAAAACGAGGGTATATAATACACCCACGTAAATTCCCACTGTGGCCGCAGAGATCCCTCTGCTCCAGTTTCCTGGGGAGAATGTTAACTGGTGGATGTAAAGCAGCCAGACCCATGTTCCAGCAGGTCCTACCTACTGAGAAGTAGTCACTAAGGCACATCTAGTGCTCCTGCAGGGTCTGGTGCAGCAAGGTCAGTTAAGGAGGCTCTACCTAGCTTTCCCACAGAGAGCAGAAGTTATAGAAAGCTGATATCTATGTGGACCACATTGAGGAACCAAGAAAAGGTGTCAAAGCAGACATTGTGTCAGGATAATGGAGCCCTTCCTCTGACATAAGAAAGGTCAACTTATATTCTAAATGGAGCTAAAGCAACATAAAGCTATACTATTTCACTACAACATGATTATAATGTGGCATATAAAACAAAGGAAATCTGAACTTTACCTGATAATGGTATATTGACACTGTTTCATTAGTCATTCACGCTAAATTAATTCAATTAAATGTTCAAGATGCTGATGGCAGGGGGATGAGTGTAGGAAATAAGAGGTATTCTGAACTCTTTTTGTAACTTTCTGTAGACCTAAAGAGTTTCTTAAAAGAAAGTTCATTTTTAGAACATGAGACAAATTTTAAGGAAGTAACAACTTGCTTAGTAACCATTTCGATCTAGCAGATGAAAATGTAATGAATGAGTCACAGATTACAGCAAAATTTTAGGCCTGAATGATCAGAATGCCCTATAGTGGGAGAGAAAGGCGTAAGAGGAAGCATAGGGAAAGAGCAAAGGGCGAGTTTTGGTGCACTTAATTTAGGGCTAAAATAGATAGGTCAAGTGTAAATATAATTAGCAGCTAGAGATAAAGAATATGGTGCTGGATGAAAGTTTATTATTGGAAATGTGTAAGTGAATTTAGTCAGCCAATAAATACATAAGAAACTATGTGGAGAAAGACAAGAGAGTAGCTACTAAAATGTGAATGAAGACATTTCTCTCTGTAAAACATCATAAAACAGAATAAACTTTAATGAGACCTAAAAAGGAGTTCACTAGCAAAAAGCGGCAATATGAACATTTGTATGTTTGAA
Organism: Microtus ochrogaster; assembly: GCF_000317375.1. Classification (NCBI taxonomy): domain Eukaryota; kingdom Metazoa; phylum Chordata; class Mammalia; order Rodentia; family Cricetidae; genus Microtus; species Microtus ochrogaster. Next base: position 14,314,764 of record NC_022021.1, read on the forward strand.
TGAAACAATTGAGAAAAAGATGGTGTGCCCCTGGACAATTCATAACGTAATGGATTAATTCCCAACATTGATTGCTATGTCCGGAGATGGAGCTTCTGAGGAAGTAGTTAGGGTTACATGAGGTTCTAAGTGTAGAGTGTCAGTATCATAGAATTCCTGTCCTTATTAAAAACAAATAGCAAATGTGTGCCTCTAGCTCCAATCTCCATGTTTCTATGTTGTATTGAGGAATTGCTGTCTGCAAGCCAGAAAGTGAAAGACAAGCTTTTCCAGGTACAGACTGGTCAAGAGCTTAAGAATGAAGCTTCTAGACTGTGAAGAAATGAAAGCCTTGTTGTTCAGGTCACCCAGTGTATGATATTTTGTTTTGGCGTCTTGAGTTGAACATGACGGTTGATTATTAGAGGTACATGAAGAAATGTGAAGTCGGAATGACAGCAGTCAGTAAGTAAATAAAAAGTAATAAAAATGTCATAAAGAGTGTTGAAAAAAGATTTTGTTTTTAAATAGTCATTAAGACAGTATACCAAATTATTAAACCTTGAGAGTACGATAATAAACAGAAAACAACTTCTTCCTACATCAAACTTGCATTCTAGAATGTGTCATGAAGGAAAGAGATGGATAGGCCAGTTGGACATCGTAAAATCACTACCAAGGGAGATTCGATCAAATGTGAGCACTGTCCGGGCAGTTATGTCATGGGCAGGTAGAGTTCTGTACCTTACCTTAGCAGACACGCGGTTCAAACTGAGAGCTGAAGGATAGCAATTAGATAGGCAAAATGGTTGAGGGAACAGGAAGTACAAACGCCATGACAGCGGAAAAGGCTTGAGGACACTCAGAGAACAGAAGAGAAGCAGAGTTGATGTGACATAAAGTAAACAGAGGATGTGATGGCCGAGAGGACATTGCCAAAGAATGGGGAGTTAGGTAATAGTTTTGCATATCAGCACTGGAAGTACGGGTCTTTTTTTTCTTCTAAGGCAATAGCAAGTCATTAAATTATCTTAGGAATAATTGTTGTGCCAGATTCTTGTTTTCAACTGGTGGTTATTTATTCCTTTTGAAAAACAGAGTATTTTTTGAAGAGGATATGAGACTTAGGAGGCAATCTATTTCTACTTCCAGATAAATTAAACACTGCCTCTGTCAGCCTGGTGAAGGACAAGAATCAGGATAAAGGTAATAATACACTGATACCCATAGGAAAAATAAACAAAGAGAAAGAAGTAACCCACCATGAGCCCTCATTAGCAAGTAAGCAAGCAGCCAGTCAGTACCCTGCCACACTGTGGTGCTCAGTGGTTCAGCCAGCCAGTGCCCAGCCACATGGTGGTGGTCCGTGGGCCAGCCAGCCAGTGCCCAGCCACACAGATGTAGTCAGTGGTTCAGCCAGCCAGTGCCCAGCCACACAGATGTAGTCAGTGGTTCAGGCAGCCAGTGCCCAACCACACTGTGGACCCACACCATTGTGTAACAGACGTGGGGCTGGCTCTCCCCGTCTCCCGCTTTCAGGATCAGCTCACTTACACCCCTGCCAATGGGTACAGTACCACAGGTGCTGCAGATGGTGAGGGGCAGGTCTGGTTCTCCTCAGTGCTGCAGTCAGTGGGAGGTGGGGCCAACTCTGTGTAACCCTAAACTCACTGCCTTCGGTGGTAACAGGACATCAACACAGACCGCAGCTGCAACAGGACTGTGGACCCAGACATGGCCCTTGCACCAACAAGGGCTCGGAGGACACCATGGCACTGGGTGACAGTGCAGGCCACTCAGATCAGTATGGTCCCAGAAAAGGCTCAGCCCTTGAACACTAACATGGCCCTAGATGGTGGCCTAGACCCCTGGCATCCTCATGGTCATTAGTGACAACACGGGCTATGATTGTAAACACAGACGCTGACTGTGGTTAGACCATGGACCCAGACATGGTCCTTGTTAGCAGGTGTGCCCTGATATCGCAATGGCCCCATGTTGGTAGTGGGGATCACTCTGATCAGCATGGGCACTGCTACAGCATGGCCCTCAAACACCAACATATTTCCAGGTGGCAGCCCAGACCCTGGGCATTCCCATGGTCTTCAATGGCAACAGGAGCCTCAAATATCAGTGCAGACCCCGGCTGTGGTGGGATCACGGACCCAGGCATGACCCCAGTTGCTGCTCAGGCCCATAGGACACTATGACACTTGTCACTCACATCTGTCTGGGCCTGGCTGAGGCACAGCCCTCAAACACCAACATGGTCACAGGTGGCAGCTCAGATCTTGGGCATCTGCATGGCCTTTGATGGAAACACAGGCCACAAACATCAATACAGACTCAGGCTGTGGAAGGACCACAAACCCAGACATGGTCCTTGGCAGCATTCCAGGCATGGATGTCATTGTGGCCTAGCTGTCATGACAGGGCACCCATATCGGCACGGCCCCAGTGGCAGTCTGGTCCTTGAATACTAACATGTCCCCAGATGGCAGTCCATTTCCAGGCATGCCCTTAAAATGCCTTTAATCCCAGCACTTGGGAGGCAGAGGCAGGTGGATCTCTGTGAGTTCGAGACCAGCCTGGTCTACAGAGCTAGTTCCAGGACAGGCTCCAAAGCCACAGAGAAACCCTGTCAAAAAAACTGGATGGTCAATAGCTGGACAGTAGAGGAATTGGGATAGATAGGAATTTGTCTCTGGTATGCAGAGAGAATAAGGAGGAAGGGAATCTAGGCTCTGAAGAAAAAGAAGAGAGAATGAGAATGAGAAGAGAGAATAAAAGAGAAAGAGAGGGAGATGCCTCAGGCCAGACAGACAGACACAGGAAGCAGTGAAAGGAGGACATACAGAATGAAAGAAAAAAAAAACCAAGACAAAATATCAATGAAGACAAGTAGGTTAACATACGTTACAAAGGTAGTGAGATGAGCACTAAATAAGGCCGAGCACTTATCACAATTAATGTTAAGTCTCCACGTCTTTATTTGGGATCCGGTTGGAGGCCTGAAAGAAAGCCTGCTACAAGTATTAGATAACTAGAAACAGTATCATATCTCAACATGATAAAGCCTGCATATGACAAGCCTATAGTCAACATTATACTTAACTGGAAAAATATGGAATAAGATGAGAGCATTCTTAATATCACTCAATACTGTCAACAATGTCTTAGCTTGAGAGGTAAGACAAGAAGTAGAAAACTAAAGGCACAAACAGGAAAGAAAGAAGTCACACTGTCCTCATTTGCAGATAATTTGATCCAATACTTTAAAAACCTTAAAGACCGCCCAAAAAAAGACTCTTAGATCTGATTAATCATTAATCAAGCTAACAGAATCAACAAAATCAACAAACAAAACTCAAGCTTCTACATAACATTAACAAATGTGTAAAAATGAATTGGTAAAAAATATAGCCTATTAATAACTTCATTTTTAAAACACTAGGAATAAATCTTACCAAGGAGGTGAAGAAATTTTAGCATGAAAGCGTCAAAGAAGAAAGTGGAAGTTAGAAAGGTCTTTTGTGCTCATTGGCTGATGGAGTCAATAATGTGAAACAGCTATCACATCAGAGCACTGATAGATTCAGCCCAATTCCCATCACAATTCTAGTGACCTTCTCCATAAAAGAAGAAAATAGCCCTAAAATTCATGCAGGAATATAAAAGGCCCTTGATAACCACAGTAGTTCTAATCAGAAAGAACAACTCTGAAGGTATAATACCCAATTTTAAATCATTCAAAAGGTACATACTTGACAACATGGCAAGACTCAGAAATAAACCCACACAGCTACAGCCACTCAGTATTTGACAAACATACACTGGAAATGTTTGTTCAACAAATGATGATGAGAAAGCAGGATATGGACAGGCAGAAGCTTAAAACTAGATTCATATCTTTCATCCTACACCAAAAGCAATTCACAGTGAGTCAAGTCCCTTAGTATAAGACCCAACATGTTTAAACTGTAAGAGAAACTTTAAGACACAGACGTACACAAGAACTTGCTGAAAAGGAAGGAGATGCCACAGAAAACAACCCCAATGTGATTATGAGAAATTTTAATCCAGCACAGAAAAGAAATAACCACCAGTGAGGAGACAAACTACAGAATTCAGTAACACTGTGGCCAACTAAACATCAGGGGGTTAGTAGCTCTAGACGACAGAAAAAGCTGCAACTAAAAACAAAACAAAATCCAATTTCCAATCAATAAATGAATTAATGAACCTGACAGATATTTCTCAAAATAATAAATAAAAATAGCCAAATAAATGTTTCTGAAAGTAGTCTATTTTTAGCAATCAGAGAAATACAAATTAAAACTGCCTTCAGAAGTTACGGAGGGAGGTGACTCTGGCAGTGAGGTGCTTGGTGTGCAAGTGTGATAGACTCCTTTTGGATCCCAAGTACACAAGGAAATGAAATACTAGTACACTCGTGTAATCTCAACAAAAGGAAGGGAGAGAGACAATTGGATGTCTGGAGCCTGCTGAGCAGCTAATAAAGTCAAATAGTAAGCTCCAGTTTCTATGAGAAACCTTAGCTCTAAAAATTAGGTGAAGAGTGATTAGAACATCCCGCTCTGGCCTCCATATGTGTGTGCAAACATCCTCCAACCCCTTACCATACATATAAATGTGTACACATGTTCATGTGCATACACACACACACACAACTTTCTTTTCATTTCCCTTTATTGAAAATAGATTCTTTTCTTTACACTATATCCTGTTGTACTGTCCCTTTCCTCTATTCCCATTTCCTCCTTCCCTCCCTTCCCTCCAGGTCCATTCCCTTTCTGTCTCTTAATAGAAAATAACCGATTCCTAAGAGGTAACAACCAAGCATGACAAAATAAAATATAAAAAGATAAAGCAAGCCAGGCGGTGGTGGCGCACGCCTTTAAACCCAGCACTCAGGAGGCAGAGGCAGGCGGATCTCTGTGAGTTAGAGACCAGCCTGGTCTACAGAGCTAGTTCCAGGACAGGCTCCAAAGCCACAGAGAAACCCTGTCTCAAAAAAACAAAAAAAAAAGATACAGCAAAACTATTATATTGAAGTTGAACACAATAACCCAACAGAAGGAAAAGAGTCCCCAAAGCAGGGAGGAGAGTCAGAGACCACTCATTTTCACATTCAAAAGTCCTTTTAAAAACAAACTAACAGGTCTAATATATGTGCCCTTGTGGTAGGATGAAGAGTCCTTTGGGTGTATGCTTAGAAATGGTATACCTGGATCTTGAGGTAGGTTGATTTCCAACTTTCTAAGGAACCACCATATTTCAAAAGTTCCTGTACAAGTTTTCACTCTCATCAACAATGGAGTGTTCCCCTGATTCCACATCCCCTCCAGTATGAACTGTCACTTACATTATTGATCTTAGACATTCTGACAGGTGTAAGATGGAATCTTGGAGTCATTTAGATTTGCATTTACCTGGTGGCAAAAGATGTTGAACACTTCATTAAGTGTTCCTAAACCACTGGAATTTTCTCTATTGAGATTCTGTCTTTAGATCTGTACCCCATTTTTAGTTAGACTTTTTGGTTTTTTTGAAATATAGTTTCTTGAGTTCTTTATTTATTTTGGAGATCAGTGATCTGTCAGATGTAGGGTTGCTGAAAATTGTTTCTCATTCTTTAGGCTGCCATTTTGTCCTCTGGATAGTATCTTTTGCCTTACAGAAGCTTTTCAGTTTCATGAGGTCCAATTTATTAATTGTTGATCTTAGTGTTGGTGTTCTGTTTAGAACATCTCCTCTGCCAATATACTCAAGACTATTCCCTACTTTCTCTTCTATCATGTTCAGTGTATCTAGTTTTATATTGAGTGAGGTATTTGCTACACTTGTTCATAACTTTTGTGCAGCATGGTAAATATGGATCTATTTGCATTCTTCTATATGCAGACATCCAGCTTCACCAGCATCATTTGTTGAAAATGTTGTTTTTTATCCAGTATGTATTTCTGACTTCTTTAACAAAAATCAAGTTTCTGTGTGCGTGAATTTATGTCTGGGTCTTCAATTTGATCAGACTGATCAATGTGTCTGTTTTTATGCCAATGTCATGCAATTTTTATTACTATTGCTCTGCAATGCAACTTAAAATCAGGGATGGTGAGACTTCCAGGAGTTCTTCTATTGCTTAGGATTATTTTAACTATCTTGGGATTTTTGTCTTTCCATGTGAAAATGAGAATTGTCCTCTCAAAGTCTGTAAAAAAAAGTGTTTGAATTTTAATAGGGTCTGAATTGAATCTGTAGATTGCTTTTGGTAGGATAGCCATTTTTATTATGTTAGTCCTATCAATCCAGGAGCATAGGATTTCATATTCTGATATCTTCTTCAATTTCTTTCTTTAAAGACTTGAACTTTTTATCACACAGGTTTTTCTCTTGCTTGGTTAGAATTACCCCAAAATAGTTTATATTATTTGTGGCTATTGTGAAGGGTGTTATTTCCTTGATTTCTTTCTCAGTCCATTTGTCATTTGTATCTAGAAGGGTTATTTTTTTTTTTTGTAAGTTAATCTTGTATCCAGCTACTTTACTGAAAGTGTTATCAGAGGTACACATTCCCTGGTGCAATTTGTAGAGTCACTCGGGTACACTATCATATCATCTGATAATGATAATTTGATTTCTTCCTTTCTAATTTGTATCACCTTGATCATCTTCAGTTGTCTTATTGCTCTAGCTAAGAGTTCCAGTATTATATTAAGTAGATTTAGGGAGAGTGGACAGTCATGTCTTGTTCCTGATTTTAGTGGAATTTCTTTGACTTTTACTCCATTTAATTTGATGTTGGCTATAGGCTTGCTGTAAAGTGCTTTTATTATGTTTAGGTACATCCCTTTTATCCCTATCTCTCTGAGACTTTTTATCATGAAGGAGTGTTGGATTTTGTCAAAGGCTTTTTCTGTGTCTAGTGAGATGATGCTGTGTTTTTTCTTTCAATTTGTTTATGTATGGGTCATAGTTATTGATTTTCATAGACTGAAGCATTCCTGCATCTCTGACAGAAAGCAGGTGAGATGATGGTGGATGATCCTTTGCATGTGTACTTGGATTTAGTTTGCAAGATTTTATTCAGTATGTTTGCCTCTATGTTCACAAGGAAACTGGCCTGTGATTTTCTTTCTGAGTTGAGTCTTTATGTGGTTTAGGTATAAGGGTAACTGTAGACTCATAAAATAAATTTGAGAAGGTTCTTTCTATTTATATTTTGGGGAATAATTTGAGAAGTATTGGTGGTAAGTCTTCTTTGAAAGTCTGGTAGATTTCTGCACTAAAATCTTTTTAGTTTCATGTTTAATGGCAGCTTCTATTTCACTAAGGGTTACAGGTTTATTTAAATGTTTTTTTTCTGATATTTATTTAACATTGCTAAATGGTACCTATTGAGAAAAATTGTCCAATTCTTTTATATTTTCCACTTTGGAAGAGTATTTTCCACTTTGGAAGGTTTTTTAAAGTATATCCTTATTGTAAACAAGCTGCAAAGATAACCTGACTTGTCAGGAAGCCAGGCTATATCTAGAATCACAAAAGGACAGCTCTGGAGGGTAGGGCCACAGTGTGACAGCTCAGGCCTGGAGGGAAAGTGTCCTGACTTGTCCAGCTACCTAGAGACAGATCAGCCCTGGAGGGAAAGATGTCCTCACTTGTCCGGAAACCAGGCCACCTAGAGCCACAATAGGATAGGTCTGGAGGCTGAAGCCACAATAGGACAGCTCAGCCCTGGAGGGAAAGGTGTCCTGACTTTGTCTAGAAGTCAGGCTACCTGAACCTGGGGTGCAGTATGGGGTGGTCTCCTGGCAGGATGTAGCAAAGCTGCGCCTCTCCCAGAGTTCTGCTATAGCAAAGCTCTGCTCAGTTCCCCTAAGTAAAGCTATCTGCTCCTTCTTTTGCAGCCCAAGATGTTACTTCTGCTGCACTCTGCTAAAGGGGAAGCCCTTCCAGAAGTGTAGCAATCGTCTCCAGCCCTAGTGAAAAGTTGTTACTTTTTCTGCTCAGCCTTGCTCAGCCCCCATAAGGGACATCTCCACACCTAAGACTCCTGAAAAAGAGATTTATTTGGGAAGGAAAAGTCCAGGAGAGTGGCTGCCTCTATGGGGGTGGGAAAGGACAGCCCACAACTGAACTGGCAGAGGGATTTATATAGGGCTTCTTAGGAGTAGAGTTTTCCTAGGGAGAAGTTTTTCTGTTTTGTGGTTGGTTTGTTTTCCTGCTCAGGAATTGGTTTGTTTAGTTGATCAGGGGTAGAGATGGTTCTGATTTCAGGGCTGAACTGTCTTTCTTTCACCGGTCCTTTTTTTTTTTTTTTTTTTTTTTTTCTTTTTGGCTCTTATTTGAGAGCCGGGGCATGTTTCTTTCACTAGCTCTGGGGTGTGAGACAAGGTATATTAGAATGAATACTCATCACATCACGTT
>NC_022021.1:14323414-14327301 GCF_000317375.1 Microtus ochrogaster
AAATATCTTGGGGTAACTCTAACCAAGGAAGTGAAAGATCTATTTGACAAGAACTTTAAGTCTTTGAAGAAAGAAATTGAAGAGGACACCAGAAAATGTTACTGTTACTTGTAACTGATTACTTGTCATAGAGCATTGTCAGAAAGACTGTCTAAATTATTACAACTCAATAAAAAGAGAAGAATTTAAGTTAAGTTCTGTTTCAGGTTGGGAAATTACTGTTCTCTGGTGCTAACTTACCTATACCTGCATTATGAATGGGTTCTATGGTCTCACCTGATTCAAATGCACCAGGAAGGTACAGACAGGAATGTGAGAAAAATTGACAGAGATAAGGCAAATGATACAGTTAGTGCACAGCCCTGGGAATCAGTTGTCTAGATAAAGCAAAGAACATCTGCATTAGGTTAATTACAATGGTGGTAACAAAGGAATGAGGAAGTACCTGCATTTGACTGATACAGCCAAAAGTTACATGGGTATGTCCCCTAGCAAGAAAAAAAAAAACATTAATTAGCAAATTAACTCAGGCTCACCATAGAAAAGTTAAAAATTTTACAAAGAAAAATCGAAAGATACATTTTACAATTTTAGAAATTCTCTCCCAAAGTTTGTTTCAACAACATTGCTAACATAATGGATATCTTACTTTTTCTGAAATTATTTAAGTAATACAAATGTAATACCTTTGGAATTTTTTTCTAAATCAGAAAATACAGCTTCAGATAAAATTTAGTCCTTGCTTCCATATGCTCAACCTTCATTCTTACTAAAAACCCATATTCCATATGTATACATAGTATGTGTATAAACACATGTAACATTTACATTTTGCATTTTATTTCTTTGCAAGTGAGATTACATATATAAATATTATTTGAGTTTCCGTTGATGTAGACATATGCTGGCTGATTTCAATAATTTTCAAGCGCTGGTGGCTGCTAAGAGAGGGATAGTCAACTTTTGTTAGCATCCTCATGATGCTTCTTCATGAACTAGACCATCTATCTTTATCCCACAGCAAAATGTCAACCTTGCTTAATTTTAGCTCTATATTTTTGACTATATTTAATACTCATTAGAAATATTTGCTCTAATTTCCTCATTCTCGAGTCTTATCATGACCGCCTTTTTTTATTCCACTAAAGTTCTTGAGTAAGTAGTTTACTTGCAAGCAGCCCATGGTCATTCTATCCCATGAGCTCTTACATATTACTTACATGCAGGCCTCTAGCATTTTTACTTTAAATTTGATTGCATTTGATTTCACATTTTCAGATTTAAATTTTTTTTCCAGACATCAGTTTATTATGGAACCTAAAGAGAAAACAGCTCCCAACTGAGGCCTTGGAAAAGGTTTAGGAAGCATTTTATTCTCAAGGTTTTCTTCCTTCTAATTATCTCTTCATTCCTCTTCAAATGATTGACTGAGGAACATGACTTCGTCACACTTCTGAGGATGCTGTCAATTTACCTTCTTTCCCAAATAGACTTAGGAGTACTATGAGTATTTTTCCAAGTTAGAGGCTCAGGGTATAACTTAGGGTAGCTTCAGCACTGAGGAAAACATAGGTATGATTTTCTTCCATGACTTGGGTTTCACTTACTACCTCTGGGATGAGCTTCTCATTCTATTATCATCTGGTTGTTCTTCTGGTGAATTTCTGAATCAACTTCAGATGGACCATCTTTAATCTAATAGCCTGAAGTCAAAGTGATACTCCAAAGTCCAAAACTTCTTGAACACCAACATGAAACTACAGTAGAAAATTCCACATCTAACTTCATGTGACATGTTGTAATCACAATGCAGGAACAGTAAAAGTACTATAGAAAATTGCCTTCAGTTTCAACTACTTTGTGGCTGTGATTTTATATTCATTAGACAAATATAAGTCCCTAAACAACATAGTTTATACACATTAGTGTTAGGAATATTCCTAGCACGAGCTCTCTGCCGACGCAGAAATCCCAATCAAGCCAAATCCCAACAAGCCAAATTAAAAAATATTCAGGTTTAATGGAATTCCTGCTCTCTCGGGTGGCCCCAAGGGGAACTGGGAAACTGCCATCATGACCACGGGGGGCGGGGAGGGGGAAAGAGACCATGAAAGGACTTTTGGGGTACAGTTTAAATACACTGGGAGAGTGGTCAAGGTTTTGGCGGGCTACCTTGCCCCTCCTCGGGGGAGGGGGTCAAGGTTTGGCGGGCACAGGGAAGAAGCCTCCCAAGATGGAGGCCAGAGACCGAGACTTACATTCCTGACTTTTGTACAAGGGCTAACAGGAAGCTGAGGTGATATTTTGACTAACATGTAGGCTCTCTTAGGCAAAATAGCACTGACTCATGTCTGGCTACTTCCTACAGGCACGGGGCAATGTGGGGAAGGGGAGAGCTGGGTGTCAGTGGGTCCATGCTCAGTGAGAAGTGTGGTTAAAAAGGCATCCCGTCTACTGTCATCCTAGAGACGCCAGGCATCTGTTTCTTGGGGGAGGTGAGAAGGCAGGTGTCTTTACCCATCTTGTTTGTATCACCAAAGATGAGCGTGCCACGATGAGGAGCAGGTAGGCCCTTCATTGTGGCATCCTGGAAAACCAGAGGGTGGAATGTCCTGTCTGCTGGACAGACCAAGTGTCCTGAGTAGGTGCCCGTTTGAGCCTGGAGAGATGGTACCAGCATGAGTGTCCCAGGAGCTTGGCAGCCGAGGGGGTGATGAAGATTACCATGTGAGGTCCTGTCTATCGAGGTTTGAGATATCTAGGAATTAGCTGTATGAGGAGTACTCTGTCTCCTGGGGAGAGCAGGGCAGGTTTAGGGGCATTAGGGTCCACTGATATGGGGGCAGGTAGACAACTGTCAGCTTGTGAAAGGAGAAGAGACCTTAAAAGGGAAAGGTAGGATAGGTACCCCATCAGTTTGAGCTGGGAGGTGATGGTTAAGGAGAAAAGGCCTGCCATAAAGCACCTCAAAAGGGCTCAGGCCTGTAGGGAAATGTGGGGTGGTCCTGAAGCTGTTGAGAATGTCTTGACCCAGTAGAGGTGCAGGGCAAGGGGGTATCACTAAGAAAGAATGAGAGAAAAATTGTCTGCAAGAATGCAGGACAGTGGCAAAGTTTTAAGTGGGGAGGAAAGAGTCCCATCTACCCGCATAACTGAAATTGGTGAGGGGAACGTAAGGCCCAAGTAAGATGTTAGAACAGAATAGGTAGCTTCCATGTCCAAAAGAAAAGTAATGGACTTACCCGCTACCTGTTAGCTTTACCTTAGACTTGGATAGGGGTTACGCGATATACCAAGTCTGGGCAGGGTCAATCCTTTGCAAGGCTGAGAAGTTTGAAGGCTGGCACAGTTTCACTTGTCGATGTTGGTGGGGCCGAACCTCCGTGGCGTGGCATAGAGGACAAGACTGCATGGGGGCATTGTGGTTTCCAGTGTAACAGCTTGTCTGTGAGCTTGACTTAGGCTGGACTCCAGCAGGGTAGAGCCTTGTGGTTGGCTTCCTTGTCCGCCTTCCCATGGCCTTAGGGCAGCTGCTAAGGCCTGGGCCTGCAGATTAGGTAGCCTTGTCTGTCAGGAAGACTCAGCTGTTTCTTCTCAGGCATTAAAACTTTATTTTTACCAATTTCTGTATAGAGGTTTGGGGACCCTCCTCAGCCTTTATTAACTTTTTAAATATCTGGTGTTCGTTGAAAAATAAAATGGGTAGCCAAGACCTTGGTTCCCACTGGGGAGGCTGAATCTAACCTGGTATATTGGGCCATGGTTTCTTGTAGCCAATTTAAAAAATGGCTGGATTTTTACCTTTTTTCCAGACCATTTCTTTTTTTTTTTTTTTTTTTTTTTTTTTTTTTTTTTGTCTTCCCTGATCCTAAGGAGTTCTTTCTACC